>NC_057799.1:394729005-394743166 GCF_018294505.1 Triticum aestivum
ATTGGACAAGGAGGGGGGCGCCCCCCCTTTCCTTTCCCCTTCTCTCTCCTTCCCTCTCCTCTCCTACTCCAACATGGAAGGGGGGGAGTCCTACTCCCGGTGGGAGTAGGACTCCTCATGGGGCGCGCCAAGGGTGACAGGCCCCCTCCCCCTCCTCCACTCCTTTATATACGGGGAGGGAGGCCCCCCCTAGAGACACAACAATTGATCTCTTGATCTCTTAGCCGTGTGCTGTGCCCCTCTCCACCATATTCCACCTCGATCATATGGTAGCGGTGCTTAGGCGAAGCCCTGCGTCGGTAGCAACATCATCACCGTCATCACGCCGTCGTGCTGATAGAACTCTCCCGTGAAGCTCTGCTGGATCGGAGTTCGCGGGACGTCATCGAGCTGAACGTGTGCTGAACTCGGAGGTGCCGTACGTTCGGTACTTGGATCGGTCGGATTGTGAAGACGTACGACTACATCAACCGCGTTGTGCTAACGCTTCCGCTTTCGGTCTACGAGGGTACGTGGACACACTCTCCCCTCTTGTTGCTATGCATCACCATGATCCTGTGTGTGCGTAGGAATTTTTTTGAAATTACTACGTTCCCCAACAGGAAGCGTGGCGCAACCGCCGGTGGGGAGATGGAGAATGAGGTTGGGGAGGTGGAGTGGCTGGCTGCGCTTCCAGACGAGGCGGACGATGACCCGCCTCGTGGTCGTGCTTGCTCCTTTTACCGGGGTGCCACTTCCAGAACCCCATGGCCGATGATGAGCGAGGTGGATGGCGGCTAGGGTTTGCGGTCTTCAATGGAGGGGGCAGTGGTGGGGAAGCAGATGGGGGCGGGGAAGTGGAAGTCCAGGGCTTCGACATTAAAAAGGATGTTGTCGGGGGCCGTCTGGGTGGCTGACTTGTGGGCCCAACCACCCATGCGCATTGACTAGGGTAGGTGTGAAGTAGTTGGACGGCCGACACACAGGCCCGAGGCGGACGCCGAGACGCCGCGTGCCCGTCCGCTCATTTTCCGCGCGGCCGCAAAGCTCGCTCAACTTTGCGCCAGGAATGGGGCGAGCGGGACAAAATACAGACGGGATTTGAGGGTGGGGTTGCGTTGGGCTGGCTCGTCTGTCCGTTTGGATCCAAATGGACGCGGTCGGATCATGTGGGGGTCTGCATTGGAGTTGGCCTTAGGGCATGGCCAATGCTCCATCGTGGACAACTGCCACAACTATCCACGTAGGACTGCAGAGAAAAGTTAGTGTTTGCAGATCAAACCTACTTCCTGCAGAAGAAGTGGTCTCTTCACCGACAAAAGCAGGAGAGAGAACAGAAGGAGAGAGAGAGCGATGGAAAAGTAAAAGCAATCCGTGAATAACTTTGTGAAAAACAATGAGAAGGGGACCCACTTAAAGGTGATGGCTTGTGAATTTGGGTTGGACAAAAATTGTTGCACGGTCGTCTCATCTCGCTGGATTCATTGGGGCAGCACCATTGTACATGCCCTCTAAGAGCATCTTCAGCCGTTGGCCCCTCAGGGGGCTCGAAAAATCACCGCCTCGGGGCGACCCGTTGCTAAAATTGGCTTGGGGCCGATCGGGGTTCCAGTCACTGGCCCCAGGATCGTCCTTAGAAGGTTTTTTAATTTCTTTTAGAAGAAATTCGGCTATAATTCGGAAAACGGGCATAAACTTCGGCGACTTAAACATTTTTTTACATAGCAAACTTGAAAAAACAAAGGCCGCGACTACAGGAAGAACTCGCTGAACTCGGCGAAGTCGCCGCCGTCCTTCTCCTCCTTCACGTGGCCGCCCCTGTTGGACCCCTGCCCGGAGTCGCCCTGGCGGACCGGTGGCGGCGCGTCGTCATCGCTGTCGTAGAGAACGATGACGCCTCCCTCGTCGCGGCCACGGCGCCGAGCGGCGATCTCCTCTAGGGCGCGGCGCTGGCGCTCCAACTCCAGCCGCGCCCAGTCCTCCCGCGCCCACTTCATGGCCGCCGCGTCGTCGAACCCCACCTCCGTCTTCATGCCGGCGAGCCCTGGCTCTGTCTTGATGGCGGCGAGCCCCGGCTCCGTCTTGACGACGGCGAGCCCCGGCTTCATCTTCAGCTTGGCGAGGCGGGGAGGAGCTGAGGAGGAGGCACGCCCGCCCTCATTGATGACGATGCCGGCGCTGCGGGTGCGCCGGCCGAGCGGCGTCTCCGCGGGCTCAGCCTTGACGCTTTAGAGCACCGGCGCCCCGGAGGAGTGGGAGGAGGAGGAAGAGGAGCCGATCCTCCTCGGCATCCATTAACCGTCGCTCCGACGGGGGGCCGGGGCGGCAGGGTACGTGAACGGCGACTCGTTGCCGCCCTCGAGGTGCTCGAGGACGACGTGGAGCGTGCGGCCGGGGGCGCCCCACCACAGGCGACGGCCGTCGCTATTCTTGGTCCCCCGCACCACTGGTGCGTTGTTGGTTGAGGCCAGCTGCTCCGCTTGCCGACGTTCAAAGAAGGCCGCCCACGCCTGGTGGTTGCCGGCGGCGTACTCCGGGCAGGCCCGCTACTCCTCCGTCAGCGACGCCCGCGCATGCTCGACCTTGGTGTTGAAGTAGTCGGAGCGCGTGACGTCGGGCAGCGGGGGCACGGGCACGCCTGAAGGGTAATGCAGCAGAAAACAAAATTTTCTAACCTACGCACCAGCCCAGGACCACTATGGAGACTGCATACAAGGTTTGATCTTTTTCGTTACCGACTCGTAGCGCAGCGGGAAGTAGAGTCGATGACGATCGGCGGTGCAGATCCCCGCAGCTAGGATTTACAACCTCCCAACTGCGAGGATGTATACCCTCATCTGCTCCTCAGACAGCCCTCCGGGAGGCGGTCGAACAGTCCCCCGGACGGTGTCGCGGACAGCCCTTCGGGAGGACCTTCGAAACTCGAACGGTCACTCGGACAGCCCTTCGGGAGGACCTTCGAAACTCGGACGGTCACACGGACAGCCCTTCGGGAGGCACTCACAAACTAAGACCGAAACTACAATCTCTCTACAGAGTTGCACACATACGGTGTCATCTATCCGGCAGGGCTTCGCCATCCAGAACTAGTTCCCACCGGAACCCAGACAGCCTTTCGGCTCTACGAAACTATTTCGCTGGGAGGGAGAGAGAAGCCAGATCATGCATGGCACTTGTATGTGAGAAGGGATGATCCTTTAGGCAGCCCCCTCCACCCCTATTTATAGGCCAAGCCCAAGGGTGGCTTCTCCAAGAAGCCAAGGGCGGAAATACCAAAAAGTCCCTCAAGGTGGCTTCTCCAAGAAGCCAAGCAAAAAGCACTTTCACTATTGATGACGACATTTTTCAGCATCCGTTCGAACTGAAAATATTTATGTGGGCTCAGAACATTTCCAGTACCCACTAAAATAATTTTCAACGCGTTCCGAAACAATTTCGGTTTAGTGATTTTCATCTGCGAAAAGCAAACAAGAATGCGTTTTCACTATTCATGAAGACAATTTTTCGCGTCCACTAAATCCGAAAATATTTCTGTGGGTCTTAGAATAATTCCAGTACCCACTAAAATGATTTTGGATTCGTTCTGAAACAATTTCAGATTAGTTAATTTCATGTGCGAAAAACAGCCAAAGCGGTACCGGCAGCTCCAAAACATTTTCGGTTTTTATTTCTGAAAATTCCAAAAAGTTTCCAGAATGATTCTGGCACCCTCCAAGAATTATCAGGCATGTGCCGAAACCATTTTGACTTAATGGCATACCCCGAAACAACTTTTTCGGTTTCACCGAAACTCATCCGGTGACCTCTCTCTGCGGAACTTTTCCGCTGTCCGAAACTTTTTTGGTGATTTTCTCTCAGACTCCTTGTCTAGTATTCAGCAGATAGATGACCCTTAAGCGTGTGACCCTATAGGTTCGGTGAAGTATAGACATGACCCGGAACCCCTTCCGATCAATGATCAACATCGGAGCCGTGGACACCCATATTGACCCCTATACCTACACGAATGAATATTCGAGTGAACCTCCAGTTGCAGTGAGCTATTCCTGTTGCTTCGCGATATGTTACAAATACCCGAGGTGAGACATGTTGGCATTCCCGTGGATCAACAACTTGTCCACTATGCTAGTTACCTCGTTACCGGTATTGTTCTCTTTTCTCGTTATCGTGTTCCGGCATCCCCGTGATCAAATCACAAAGTGTCTGGCCAGACGATGATGGATACCGTAACACCGAGAGGGCCCGAGTATATCTCTCCATCGTCGGAGGAGCAAATCCCAATCTCGAGCTATCAAGTTACTTAACACTTTCCCATGAACCCGTAAGCCGCCGTAATAGCCATCCAGTTACGGATGACGTTTAACAAACCCCAAAGTTCATGAAGCAAGCATGAAGAAACTCGATACTCTCATGGTCTAAGGAATTATGCAAACATTAACTATCTCTGTGTTATAAACCATTAACTTGTGACGAATGTATCTCATAGCATAACATCAATTCGGGTCGATTCAACACAAATGTCCTTCCTGACATTGTGCCCTCAAAGTTGCTTGGCATAGACATGCCCATGATTGGGAAAACATAATCATCATGCAACACTTGAGCTAGTCTTAGAGGCACGACTAGGAATACAATTTATCGTTTATTATTCCACACGTGCATATGGGTTCTCCCCAGAGCCTTTATGGATATACGGGCTCGGGAACCACAGCAGTTATAGCATGGAACATAAACATAATATGAACTCGGAGATAAATAATATCATTTATTATTGCCTCTAGGGCATATCTCCTACAGACTCCCACTTGCACTAGACTCAATAATCTAGTTAATGCTAATGCACTTTACACCTATGGCATACTGGTGTAAAAAATGCTTCGCATGTGGTATAGCCTGATGTCCATCGGATCTGACAATTTCAGCTCCATGTGTATCTCTGCATATCCTCACATTTTCATGCTTTCACAAAATTCATATTTTGTGTGGACTTGGCTTTGTATATATGTGAATCATTGGTCGAAACCTGATTCCTCAGACTGAGTTATGGAGCAACTATCTGCAATAGTGTCCATTGACCAAAGCCTTCTTGGAACCATACTATGTTCATGAATGAACTATATGATTCAACATCTTTGTCTTTGTCGCTTCTAAAGCGGCAACATACTTCGCCTCTGTTATAGAATTCGCCACAGTAACTTGTTTGGAACAATTTCCAACTAATGTGCCACCATATTGTGTATTACACAAAACCCTTAACTTAAATCGAAAATCGCATGGAGAAAAGATGAAGACTGTATCGATGTAACATTTTACAACGAACTCTTCATGATCTCCGCTTGCGAGAAAACATATCACCAGTACTTACTCTAGTACTCAATAACATCTTTCACTGTTGTCCCATGATCAGTAATTTGATCACTTTGGTATCCATACCCGCAACACCTTGGGAGTATCAGACATATCTGGTTGTTTTACATACCATGGAATACATGATTAATCCAAACACAAGAGTGTGTGGAATCTCCATCATGTATTTTACTCATCAGTGTTTTGGGACACCGAGTCTTGCAAAAACTCTTTCCATGTGACTTCGGCAAGAATCACTCCTTGGCGTTTTAAATGCTAAAAGGTTTTAGCATCTTGTCAATATGTATCCATTGCTTAGCCCCATTAGGTAAATCTATCTCCATAGATCATCATGCCTAATATTGAGGCTATTTAGCCTAAGCACTTCATCGAAAAACTATTTTCAAATGAAGTCCTAATTCGTGTCAAGAAATTTATTTCCAATTACCAATGTGCCAAGCACATAAGGTTTTTAGAAATATTATTACGCTCCCACTTACTTTCTTGAATTACAAGCATCTTCGTTACCCATTGATGAAGTCAAACCCCTTTGACCATTTCATCAAAGCACGAAGATTCCAACTCCATTTTGCTCTCTTCTGTCCATCGCTGGAACTCTGAAGTTTGCACCCTTACTAGCATCCTCTGGATAGACAAAATGCCGTGGACTGTAACACATGCAAGTCCTTGGTTTCATTTCCATCAGATGGAAATCCTATTGTCATCCATGTTTCATATCTCATGATTGAAATATGTATTAATTGCTAGTTCAACCCGAACCGACTTTAAGCATCGCTACGATGAAAACAACCTCATTGTAGTCAACTCTTGAACTTGTTATTTCAACAAGTCGAGCTTTATGGATAAAACATTTTTATCCGTATCAGTTTTAAGTTCCATAAATATCCGTTAGACTCTAAGTCTTCCGAAAGGTGTATCAAGGTTTTAATCTTGAATCACTTATATGGAAACTAACTCGGGTTGTATTGGCATTTAGCCAATTCTGGAGTCAGGGCCCATCAACGCTTCCTTGTGTATCGTAGGTATAATGTTGTCTAACAACAATATCTCGTTTGCGCACCTGAGAGGTTTGCACGAGCCTTGCCTACGTGGTTCAGCTGCAAGTTCGACCGAAGTTCATACATTTTATTGTAGAGACTTCCGTATCAGTCGCAGTAGGAAACTCTGGAATTACTTCCAAGGTCTCTTTCCTTTGATCTGATGACGAAGATACTGTTTATCTCGTCGAGTTGCACTATTCTCCCACTCACCTTTTTGAAAGAACCATTCTCTTTAAAAGCACGCCGTTTCGCGGCAAAACTGTTTGCCTCGTATAGTGAGGGAGGAATACCCTACATTTTGGTATAACCTACAAAGTAGCACTTGTCTGATTTGGAATAGGTTTGTAACCTTTTACACAAGCCCCATATTCCAAATGTTAAGAAAAGATATAACATGGTTGGGCGTACCATACCATGGCTTCATTTCAACAGACCCGATGTAGCTCTTTTCAGTGTAAAAGCCGCAGTCTCTAAAGCATCACTTTAAAAAGGATAATGGCAAATTTATTTATGTCATCTTTGACCTTACCATGTCATAAATGGTTAGATTACATCTCCACGGACTTTTCACTTGCAGTGGTGTTCCGGGACGTGCAAGTTATGAAACCCCTTTCACAACTCATCAGACATTCGCTAAACATGTAACTCAAATATTCCTTTGTGCAATCAAATTGCAGAAACATAATTTTCTTGTTACAATAACTTCTACTTCATTTTTGAAAACCTTTCGAATGATTTCAAAAGATCCAGACTTATGTCTCATCAAGCAAATATCCATATATCTACTTGAGTCATTTCTGAAGATATATAAATCCACTACTTGCAACAACATTTATTGAACTACACACATCAAAATGTATGATCACCAATAAGTTTGTTGCTCGTTCCTTATGGCCTGTGAACGGTATTTCAGTCACTTCACTTTTCGGAGAAAAGTTGCAAGTGTCAGATGATTCAAAATCAAACAACTTCAAAATCCATCATAATGGAATTTTTCCATGCGGGTTTCTCCAATGTGACCAAATACAGTGCCACACATGTGTGGTATTCTCATAGTCTTGCGACATTTAGCGTCAGTGTTATGGATGTATTATATTACCATCAATATTCATAACATACATCCATCTTGGATGGAAGCATGGCCCTTCATGTTATTCATAATACTTAACAACAATTGTTGTTTTTATGAACAACTCTTTTGCAACAAACATTGTGCAACGGGCTAGAGTTTATGAAACTCTAAAATGAATTATGAAAGTAAACCCAGAGGTATTGTATTATTATCAATATTCATAACATACATCTCATTCATAATGAAAGTATGGCCCTTGTGTTATTCATAACATCGAACATAAGAAGTTCTCTTATGAACAACCTTCTTGCAAGATACCTTATGCAATGGGATAGAGTTTGTAAAACTCTAAATGAATTATGAAAATAAATACAGATGGCAATACACCGATGGAAGGTATAGTAACATTTACTATGTTCCCTGTGTATACCTTAACCTCATTTCTAGCTAGTCTTTCAGGCCATACTAGTTCTTACATCAAGTTGCAACAGAATGCAATCGAGCGGGCATTTTTGTGATGAACTCACAATACCCAAGAATTAGTGATTAACATGTTTAACCATAATTCGCAAGAACTATATCTTTGACCAGCCTTCTATACATCAAAAACTTGTATGACATTCATACATGAGCTGGATATTCCAGTCTTCTTTCCTTTTGCCTTTATACTTCTAACAGTTTAACTTTTAGTATTTCTCCTACTCTCAGAAGAAGCACCCAACTTAAGAGTGGCATTAGCCCCGGACTTCCTAGGCGTGTAAGTCATACTAACACCCTTTGGACACTTCCTTTCTCTTTAAGTTGTTGTTTTATTCACCTTTCATTATATGACAGGCGTTCTTCTGGATCCCTTTCCCAATAGTCAAATGCATAGTAAACACTTTTACTAATACTTGCAAACAAACATTGCTTTGTTTGTATCTGAAAATAATTTTCAGTTCCATGAATATCATATAACTATCCCAACTTTCGAAGTTTGGGTTTCATGGAAGCAAACATATTTCACTTGACCGTAACAGAATTCTAGCTTTTGGATTGAAGGACGAGAGTCACATGATCCATAGCATTAGCGGGAGGATACGGAAAGCATGCGATAGGACAAAGTCCTTCTCGGCACTTTTGAGGACAATCCTCATATTACGTTACCAATCGTAAAGTTTTAACCAGATATTTAACAGCTATTCAATTTTAATAGGTAAGGTGGAAATGCGAGCCATTATTCTACAACTATTATGCAAACCACACTTAGACAGTGTTCAAAATTGATTGCATTGAGAATTAAACATGTTAATTCAACAGTGCGCTCCCACTCAAATCAATATCTCTCAAAATTGATTGTGAGTGATACAAGACCCACATTTCAATTATTCGCCATTGGTGTAACACCACTGATGACGAAAAATCTCAACCGGTAGGCCAACTTGCCAATCACATCTCTATGTGACTCTTGTTCATCTTTCGATGCGTGTGTTCCGAGCTCATGACGGTCATGCCTGAACGTCAAGACAACCAAATGATCTCGCTGCGAGGTCTCAACTCACCCGCCTCACACTTCTCTAATCGTTCGTACCTGTGTGACACGGCGCACCCCGAAAAGATAGGTGCCGTGACAGTGCTACACTTGGGAGAACACTAACTACTTGGTATTTTTGTGAGAGATCACCCTAATAAAAAGCGACTACCGCGCAATCAAGAAGGGTGCATCATAAGGGATAAACATCTCAGGCAATTCATAATAGCATGATATGGTATAGACCTTTTTGACGGAGAAGTATTTCATTTCTTCGTCTTCGGCATTCGTGTTGGTGTTCACCTTCGCGAAGATTGCCACCACCTTGTCGATGCACCAGATAATATTGCTATCTCCATAGCGTATAAAATTAATGCATTACTTAAGGTTGACACGCAGGTCATTAAAGTGCAATCATATGGCTCCAGCCATCATGCCGAATCATGACACGCAGGTCATGTTAATCAAATTACATCATATAGTCATCTCATACATAATCGAATTAGTATGAGCACTGCTATACCACATCACATGCACATCCTGCAAAACCAAGTTAGACGCCTTTAATCGGTTTATGCAAAATTTATTTTACGTGGCTTCTAAGGTTTTGACTTAAACCGCAGCGACCAACGTTCATCATCAAGTATGATAGTTCATGTCGCTAGATTAACTTTGCAGGGTGTATGAAGCACGAGACTATAAAATCTCGAACCCATACTAAACTTCGTCATACGCATGACCCCCGTGCAGATCATATCTGCATTGCCCTGTCGTCTGCGAATTTCATCTTTCTTTTGACTACGGCAGAACCCAAAGAACTGATAGCACTTCCATGATCAATCAGGATCACGGATTGCCAGAACTTTGTCAAATTCCACCATGCTGTCTCGAGATTGAGCAAACGCAAATTCTAGGGAAGCAACAAGAACATCGGGTAACAGATTTCATCTGTCACCCGCATAAATAATTTTCAGCAATAGATCTCATCTACTACCTAATTATATTATGCAATACCCATACATCTCTATGTATTCTAGATCGCAACCTGCATCTACGCATAACACGGCTCATGATGCCACTAAAGGGTAACGCAGCAGAAAACAAAAAAATTCTGACCTACGCACCAGCCCAGGACCACTATGGAGACTGCATACAAGGTTTGATCTTTTTCGTTACCGACTCGTAGCGCAGCGGGAAGTAGAGTCGATGACGATCGGCGGTGCAGATCCCCGCAGCTAGGATTTACAACCTCCCAACCGCGAGGATGTATACCCTCATCTGCTCCTCAGACAGCCCTCCGGGAGGCGGTCGAACAGTCCCCCGGACGGTGTCGCGGCCAGCCCTTCGGGAGGACCTTCGAAACTCGAACGGTCACTCGGACAGCCCTTCGGGAGGACCTTCGAAACTCGGACGGTCACACGGACAGCCCTTCGGGAGGCACTCACGAACTAAGACCGAAACTACGATCTCTCTACAGAGTTGCACACATACGGTGTCATCTATCCGGCAGGGCTTCGCCGTCCAGAACTAGTTCCCACCGGAACCCAGACAGCCTTTCGGCTCTACGAAACTATTTCGCTGGGAGGGAGAGAGAAGCCATATCATGCATGGCACTTGTATGTGAGAAGGGATGATCCTTTAGGCAGCCCCCTCCACCCCTATTTATAGGCCAAGCCCAAGGGTGGCTTCTCCAAGAAGCCAAGGGGGAAATACCAAAAAGGCCCTCAAGGTGGCTTCTCAAAGAAGCCAAGCAAAAAGCACTTTCACTATTCATGACGACATTTTTCAGCGTCCGTTTGAACTGAAAATATTTATGTGGGCTCAGAACATTTCCAGTACCCACTAAAATAATTTTCAACGCGTTCCGAAACAATTTCGGTTTAGTGATTTTCATCTGCGAAAAGCAAACAAGAATGCGTTTTCACTATTCATGAAGACAATTTTTCGCGTCCACTAAATCCGAAAATATTTCTGTGGGTCTTAGAATAATTCCAGTACCCACTAAAATGATTTTGGATTCGTTCTGAAACAATTTCAGATTAGTGAATTTCATCTGCGAAAAACAGCCAAAGCGGTACCGGCAGCTCCGAAACATTTTCGGTTTTTATTTCTGAAAATTCCAAAAAGTTTCCAGAATGATTCTGGCACCCTCCAAGAATTATCAGGCATGTGCCGAAACCATTTTGACTTAATGGCATACCCTAAACAACGTTTTCGGTTTCACCGAAACTCATCCGGTGACCTCTCTATGCGGAACTTTTCCGCTGTCCGAAATTTTTCGGTGTCCGAAACTTTTTTGGTGATTTTCTCTCAGACTCCTTGTCTAGTATTCAGCAGATAGATGACCCTTAAGCGTGTGACCCTGTAGGTTCGGTGAAGTATAGACATGACCCGGAACCCCTTCCGATCAATGATCAACATCGGAGCCGTGGACACCCATATTGACCCCTATACCCACACGAATGAATATTCGAGTGAACCTCCAGTTGAAGTGAGCTATTCCTGTTGCTTCGCGATATGTTACAAATACCCGAGGTGAGACATGTTGGCATTCCCGTGGATCAACAACTTGTCCACTATGCTAGTTACCTCGTTACCGATATTGTTCTCTTTTCTCGTTATCGTGTTCCGGCATCCCCGTGATCAAATCACAAAGTGTCTGGCCAGACGATGATGGATACCGTAACACCGAGAGGGCCCGAGTATATCTCTCCATCGTCGGAGGAGCAAATCCCAATCTCGAGCTATCAAGTTACTTAACACTTTCCCATGAACCCGTAAGCCGCCGTAATAGCCATCCAGTTACGGATGACGTTTAACAAACCCCAAAGTTCATGAAGCAAGCATGAAGAAACTCGATACTCTCATGGTCTAAGGAATTATGCAAACATTAACTATCTCTGTGTTATAAACCATTAACTTGTGACGAATGTATCTCATAGCATAACATCAATTCGGGTCGATTCAACACAAATGTCCTTCCTGACATTGTGCCCTCAAAGTTGCTTGGCATAGACATGCCCATGATTGGGAAAACATAATCATCATGCAACACTTGAGCTAGTCTTAGAGGCACGACTAGGAATACAATTTATCGTTTATTATTCCACACGTGCATATGGGTTCTCCCCAGAGCCTTTATGGATATACGGGCTCGGGAACCACAGCAGTTATAGCATGAAACATAAACATAATATGAACTCGGAGATAAATAATATCATTTATTATTGCCTCTAGGGCATATCTCCTACACCCAGCACCGAGCCTCCACCGCCCCGGCGCGCGCATGTCGGGAGGCGCCGGGATGCTCGCTTCATGCAGGAGGTGGGCTTCCCACTCGTGCAGCGAGCGGCGACCGAAGCCATTGGCCGCCGCCCCGTCGCCGGGGAACCTCTCGCCCATCGTCCGTGGTGGCAGAAAGAGTTCGTCGGCGGCGGCTGTGCACGGGGAGAAGGAGGACTGCGGGCGGGTGCGTCCCCGACGAGGGAGGTGCTGCTTTATATAGCGGTCGGGGAGGAAGGGTGGGTTGTGTGTACGCGTGGCGGGAGTGGGCGCGTCGCCACACCGTGCCGCCCGTGAGGAATCAATGAAAGGCTGACCGACGACAGCCTTGGCATTGATTTTCCCCGCGGGAAACGAGGCGTTGTGAGGACGATGAGGCGGGTGTTGCTGACTCGGCGGGCTCGCCGTTCGTTTGCGCCAAAACCGATTGCCCCGGCGTCCCGGGGCGCCCCCAACGCGCCGGGTTCAGCCTGGGTCCACCGGCGCCAGTTTCGAGCCAAACCGGTGAAAAATGAGCTCCTGAGACGCGACTAGCCTGGTTTTTAGACGCCGGCGCTAAAAAAGGCCTTTGGGGGCGTGGCTGGAGATGCTTTAAGGGATCAAACGAAACTGGGGACGACATGCAGCCGACGCTGGTATCCTACGGTGGACCGGCGCTGCTGATGTGTATTGGATGGTGTGATGTTCTGCATCGTCCTCAAATCGTGTGGTTATCGTCGTGTGTATAGCAGGTTCGGGATCAAAACATACTCTTTTCTCGAAAAAGAAAACCTGCCGACGCAACCCAAATTCCTACCACGACCGCCTACTGCCTTTGCGAGTTGCAACCCTCAGGCGCCGCCGTCGCAACGACCCACCAGACCCTCTCTCCGCCGCCTCCAACCTAGTGCTCCGGCGAGCTTGCCGGCGGAGGAGCGATGGGTGAGCGGAAGGTGCTGAACAAGTACTACCCGCCGGATTTCGACCCGGCGAAGATCCCGCGGCGGAAGCAGCCCAAGAACAAGCAGATCACCGTGCGCATGATGCTTCCCATGAGCATCCGCTGTGGCACTTGCGGGACCTACATCTACAAGGGCACCAAGTTCAACTCGCGCAAGGAGGACTGCATCGGCGAGGTACGCCGATTGTCGTGATACCTAGGCTTGGTTATTTAGCCCTAGCGCCCCAGGGGGTTCTAATTGCACAATTTGAGTCGATTCATGCTCCGATTACTAAGCGGTAGTGTCAGTTTTGCCATGGTGTGGCGTTTGCCCATTGATGCTTGTTCCGGTCTGCGCAAAATCGAAAAGCTATAACTCAGTGATCCAAGTTGTATAGGCTAGTCAAAGAAGCTATTCAAATCATATTGTCTGCTTTGATTTTTCACAATCTTCATTGGCATGCAACACAAAGTTCATGTTTATATGAAGTACTATATCAAAAGTGGGGCACACAAAGTCAATAAGAGCATCTCCAGCAGATCCCCTTTGCCCAAAAAACTCAGTGAGTTGGGTGCAGATCCCCTTTCCCTCAAAACTTCTTGGTGATCACCAAAAAACCCACCCCAACTCGCCCTATATAGAGGGGGAAGGTGCAACCCACCCTATAAATGCCACATCACCGAGCCACCATTAAATCCCACCGCGCCGCCGGCGCGCTCCTCACCACCACCATCACCGCCCCGGCTGCCGGCGAGCCTCCTTGCCTCTGTCGCCGCCCCCACGGCTGCCGGCACACCTCCCCGCCTTGTGCCATGAGAGAATTCGTGAAGAAGAGAGAGAGAGAGAGAGAGAGGAAGATTTTTTTAGCTCACCGACATGTTGGCCCCACATGCCGAAAGTAAATTGGGGATGAGTTTATTGGTGATCTGCAACAGCAGCACACATGACACATGCGAATAGCAATAAATCTATGGGTAGAGCCCCTATAACA
>NC_057799.1:394743332-394752404 GCF_018294505.1 Triticum aestivum
CTGCTGGAGATGCTCTAACTCACATTTAATCTCAAAGCACCCTGCACTATCTTCTAGCTATAATGCATTTTAACTGTTATTCTGAGAGTGCTGAGTCCAATTTACAACCCCTATTTTTCCAGTGTTTATCACTACATGGGGAAGCATAACCTTCCATTGCTTGGAATTCTTGAATTTTGTATCCATGTTGACAATGCGTATTTTGGTTACTGATATCGTTGATACAATGCAAATCCATGCTAATGTGATTATTTTTCTTCTATGCGCAGACATACTTGGGCATACAACTATTTAGGTTTTACTTCAAGTGTACTAGGTGCTCAGCTGAGATGACCTTCAAAACAGACCCTCAGAATTCAGATTACACGGTGGAATCTGGGGCTAGTCGCAATTTTGAACCTTGGCGTAAAGAGGATGAGGTGACTGATATAGGGCAAATTCTAAGCACAGCTTCTATGTGTCGACCAACTTGAGTTTCAATTTAATCATGGTGATGTATTTTCTGTTGTTCAGGTCGTGGACAAAGAGAAGAGAAAACGAGAAGCGGAGGAGATGGGCGATGCAATGAAAGCACTGGAGAACAGAGCAATGGATTCAAAGCAGGACATGGACATACTTGCTGCTTTAGAAGAAATGCGGTCTATGAAGGTACGACCTCGGCATCTTCCCATTCTTCTGTACTTGTATATGCAAAGTACTGACACTGTTTTCTTTTGCTGTTTACAGTCTAGACATGCTGGAGTCTCCGTTGACCAGATGCTTGAAATTTTGAAACATTCCGCTCATCAGAAGGCAAGATCTCACAGATTTTGTTTTCTGTATATTTGATAAAATGTTCACATGTAGTGTGTCATATTTTGGGTATTATGTAGATTAGCTTATGGCATGGTATCATTTTCTTACCTAAAATCTTTTGTCTCTAATATTGGTCATTTTGTGTGCGCTTACAGGAGGAAAAAACCGTAGCAGAACTAGATGAAGAAGACGAAGAACTTATCAAATCAATCACTTTTCGAGTAATCCTCTGTCAATTTTCATATGTACCTGCATGTGATAACTTTTATTTGAATTCTTTCTAACCCTCTCATACTGTTGGTTATTGCAGAACTCGAAAGATTATGTTAAACGGATCGAAGACGATGATGACGATGATGAAGATTTTGGTATACCAGGACAGCCAAGTGTCATGTCAAAGGTACTTGTCTCACTGTATTGTGTATTTTTCCTTTTCTTTTCTGTTTCTATTTCATATTGTAGGTTCTATGCTCTGAAGAATCAATTGTAGAAAGATCACTGTAGACAATTAGCTTGAATTTAATTCCATATTCCCAAACTAGGTGACCTGACAAAGCAGCCATCAGTTACAACTTAAAAATATGCCATTTTATCATCTGTCGTCCCTAAAAAAAACATGTCCTGGTGTACATTCCCTAAAAAAAACATGTCCTGGTGTACATTCCATCGGAGGCTGGCGTGCTTGGGCGTGCGTGGGCTTTGTTTTTTTCGGCATCGTGCGTGTGTGGATTTTATTCCCCGTCTAGACTATGGCTGTTCTTTGGGCGGGACGGGAGACGAAACTCTGTGTTATAGTAGTAGGTATATTTGTTCAATATGTAAGCTAGCTAATAAGTAAACTTGAAATACCATAATAATTGTCTTGTGTGAAATATTTCTTGTACTTTCTCTAGGATGCTTTCAGTTTGCATTAATTATAGCAACTGTTAGAGCTTAATGGAGGAAGATATTCACTGATAAGAGTAAAATGCTGGTCATTAAACAATATGTAGCATAGAAGATATATCAAACACTCTCATAAATCTCATGGTGTTTATGTCTTATGGAGTAGCTCTCATTGTAGCAATTTCTATTGAAGATATTGTGCAGTTTTTATATGAGGGGTGGATATTGCTTGCTTTTCTTGTTACGATGAATATTTTCTTGTATTTGTTTTCAGTTCGACGTCTATTGTTTTTATTTGGGCAGCTGACGGTTCATTTTTTTCTGCAGATCAATGGATCTTCTGAATCAGTGTTAAATCCAACAGATGTATTGACCAAAGCTAATGGACCTGAGAGTGCCAGTAAAGAAGGTAGGCCCTCATATGCGTTCATCATTTTTTCACAGTATCACTAATATTGTTAAGTTCTACTCTAGCTATGACTGCACATGCAGAACCAAACATTCGATAATTCGCTGTTTTAGTATGCACTGTGCCTGATCCAACATATAGCTTTTTGGACATCACTATATTTTATCATGGATTGCCTTCCAATGTCAACCCTGTTTATGTTGCTATTTGCCTCTAGTGTTACCTGTGTCATTTTCTTGTTATGTGGTTAAATAGGGTTCCATTTTGAAAACAAATGGGTCCTTACAGTCGAACATTGCCCCTACAGGAAACACGAGCTTTGCATCTAAGATGCCCAAATTCATAGTAAAACCAAAGCCCGGTGCTGCAAATCCTCAGAAGAAACAGAAGACTGAATCCACAGCTGTCCAAGATAAGGGCAAAGCACCGGCTGCCGAGGAAAAAAATGAAGCTTCAGAAGGGAAGAAGACCAATGTTCTTCAGTCCCTCTGCCAGTATGATAGCGACGAAAGTGATTGACTGAAGACAACTCTTCTTGGAGTCATAACTGCGCTGGAGTATACAAGCCCCTGCCTGGAACACGATCGTGTAACCCAAGCTTGTGAATTGTCTCCTCCCGCAAAGTCTCTGCTGGCAAATGTAAGTCCGTCGTGCTGAAAATCCGTGCCAGCTAATTTAGTCCAGAGACTCCAGATCTGTGGACAATTTGAAGGCTTGGTTCCCAGAAGCAGCATTGAGATTATTGTTGTATTCATGTCTTCTGTACAGTTTATGTAAATCATGGAGCATTCATTAATCATTCATCTGTGTCTGACGATATTGCCACGGCGTGCATTGGACGTATTCTTTTCCTTAGCATTGATGTTTCTTTTGTAGAAATAAGCATTGATGTTTAAGAAAAATCAGGTTTGTTTTTTTAAGCACCTCCCTAAGCATCTAGCATTGTAGAAGGCCTTAGTCAGCTGTGAGAGATTGAGCTCCGGCGCCGCTCTAGCCCGGTCCAACCCAAGTTCCAGCCTGGCGCCCGACGCCAAGGCACCACGTCGAGGCACGACCAGCGCACCGCGTCGGGCTTGGGCGCCTCTGGCTCGGTCGCACAGGGTCAAGGTCTACCGACTACCGTCCGCGGCCCGGTCCCGGGCAGCTTCCTGCTCGTACGTGTCATCAGGCCTGCTCACCTCCGCACTCATCGTGTAGGCTTCCAATGCCCTCCCATCTCCGTGCAACGCGCCAACCATTTTCCGGCCCGGTGGAAGACGCTTCAGCGGTTACCTAAAACGGGGTTGGTCAGAGCCAGAACGACTGGACGCCTACGATGCCGGACCGCCGTCCGCGGATACGTACGGTACGGGGGAAGCACGACCCGTTCGTTCCTCCTCCGAGCGCAGCCCACCGCCGCGCAGGAGCCCGTCGTCCCGGCAAGGGAGCTTTTTCGGAAGCAGGCATGAGAACGCGCGCACGCACTCACGCGACGTACGTACGTACGGGTCTTCATCGGAAACTGCCTGGAGTGCGCCTGCAACGATCAAGGTCCAAGAACGACCGATTGATTATTCGTCACACACACACAACAACTTCCAGCAGCTCCCGGAGTCTTGGTTCTACTCCCTCCGTTCTTAAATATAAGTCTTTATAGAGATTCTATTAGGTGGACTAAATACGGAGTAAAATAGATGAATCTACACTTAAAACGCATCTATATACATCCGTATGTGGTTCATCGTAGAATCTCTACAAAGGCTTATATTTAGGAACGGAGGGAGTATATAGCTCCGCTAGGCCTGCCGAATCCAGTTCTTTCGCGAGCCGGCAAACCCATTATGTTGAAATTCTAGGTGATCACGATCAAGTGTTTCACAAAAGAAAAGAAAAGAAAAAGACCAACTTACATGCAAATGCAAGGTAATTTCCCTTTATTGGTCAAAACAAAATAAAAAGTAGAGTTATTATTATTCAAAAAAAAAAAGTTATGCACAAAGCAATTCCGAAGGTTGGCATTCTGTTCAGCACCAGAATACGATGCTCTTTTCTGTTTTCTTTTCAAGCTCGTCCTACTACTTGGCACCAAGCTCCAGTGTTTTTTGGGCTTTCACTCGGTTTCCCTAATTAACAAGGAAATGTTAGGTTTTTGGGTTTGGTCTTCCTTGTAAACTGGACTATCTTTATTCTTCTTAATGAACTGCAGGAACCCCCTGCCCTCGCGATGAGGTTCTTCCAAGAAAGAATGGGAGGTTATTGATAGGACGTTTTGTACGTTTTCACTAATTAACAAGGAACTGTTAAGTTTTTGGGTTCGGTTTTCCTTGTAAACTGGATTATCTCTATTCTTCATAATAAACAGCAGGAACCCCTTGCCCTCACGATGAGATTCTTCAAAAAAAGAATGGCAGGTTTTTGGTAGGACATTTTATATATGTGTACGAGCAATCCAGTTGTGAAAAATAACAAAAAACTTTCACAGGGGAGTGGCTCCCACCTGAATATGATCTCATTTCAAAAGAAAGAGATTGATCCAATTTATAAGAAAAACCCAAATTGAAACCCAATGAAAAGAATAACAGGGTACAAGCATAATGAATAAATAAATAAATAAATATGCTTGCATTGTTTTCTCTCTCTGGTATCATAGGTTTCTGATGTGGACGAGCCGTTCCAAATACAGTGAACACAGTTGTTTGAAAGTCTTCTCTCTTCGCAGTGGTCTGTTTTTTCAACTACAACTTGTGTACATTTCAGTTCGTATATATTTGTAGAGTTAGCTTTAGCTGTATGCAGAAAAGAGGCATACAAAGTTTTCTGCTGTTAAGATGTTCCCTTCAAGATCCACCAACTCTTACAGTACTATGGCAGTACTACACTAGTACTACTTGATCCCCCTTTGCTGTTTTTAATGGATTCTGCTAATGATTATTGGTAGGATTAAAGTACGGTGGAACGTCTCTCTGCTTTGTCACATTCGTAGCCAAAGACTTATTAGATGCTTTGTGGTTTCTAAAACCTGTAAAGTAAGTGTGAACTGCCGAATGCAAATAATTTGGATTTAGCTAGTGCTGCATCAGTCTGCAAAAAATTCAGTGGTGGCTGCTTTCGTAAATCATAGACCCGACGAATTTGACAATGCGTGTATCAGTAATACAATAAGAAGTATCAGTAATAGAATAAGAAATATAGTCAACGGATGGCATAGATGTATTAAGAATTCAAATTACCATTTACAGATTCAGAGTGGTCTGAAGAAAACTTTGCTCTCACACTGACATTGGTAGGTAATCAAATGTAAGAAAGTTCAGGCCTGTAATATTTTGAGCACAAGACGGGACTATTTTTGTTCTGTTTTCCTGTTCATAACTTGAGACCTGATAAAATCTGAAATAAGAAAAGTCTAAAATCCTACGAATTCAGAAGAAAAACTGATCATGGAGGAAGAATCAGCAAGTGATTACACATGTGGAAAGCTAAAAAGTTCAGGTGGGAAATTTTTCTCCGGGGAAGCTCTGAACCTTTGTGTAAAGAAATGACCAGGTAAAAGCCGGTTTTGGTCCAAAAGTGGAGATTGACATACGACCACTTTGTCCACTTGCACGCAAAAATTCAAACAGGAAAGGATGGCAACAGTGCAGCATTTCGTGTTCAGATCATTACACACCTGCACTCGTCGATCTTCAGTGTAAAGCAGCTGGGTTAAACAAACGGCAGTACAATATCTGATCTCCTGCACCAACCTAGCTATTCAACAACATAGACAACACTGAACGGTTGGGCCAAGCAGAACAGGTAGGCGAGAGCAACCCAAATCTTCATCAAGGAAAATAAAACTAGCATAGGGTGGAACTAGGAGCGTCCTGACCATCTCCAGTCCGGGGACGGCGACGTCGCCAACCACAGAGAGGGCCATCATCTCCTCGAGACCATCTCATTAACGCTTATCGTGCATGTTCATGGAGCAGGGCCGTATATCTGCCGGTGCAATCGGAGCGATCGAACAGGGCCCCCAAAACCGGAGGGCCCCAAATTGTTAGCTAATCAGAGTATTAAGTGCATCATTATTAGTTAAATATTATTAGAATAAAAAACTCCTGCAAATATCTCACGCCTAGCCATCTCGTATACGTCTCTCTATCCACCCGTCGATCCATCAATTTCTCCGAGGCACCACGTACCTTTCTCCCTGTATCGTCCTCAATCGGTACTTCGGTCAAATAGAACCACTTTCACAAGCCCCAACAAAATTTCAGCAAAATTAACTACAACTCTGCTCAATCCAAAGGTTGTGGCAGTACTTTTATCTACCTGTTCTAGTTTCTAAGTAAAGCCTTGCGGCTGGTGTAATTACCCATGGAAATTGTATTGGTGATATGATTAATCATATACACCTTCCGTCGAAATTACTTGTCGGAAAAATGGATGTATCTAAACGTATTTTACTTACAGATATATCATTTTTATCCATTTATGTGACGACTACACCTGAGGCCTAAAATTTTAATCGCACCGGGCCTCCGTTGTCCCAGGTACGGCCCTGTCATGGAGTCCTCCATGACACGTTGCATGAGCCGGGCCTCCTCCTCCACTGTCATGCGAGGAGGTGGTGGTGGCGGCAGAGATGGTGAAGGCGACGGCGTGGGCGTGAGGACGCGCACCCGCGTACGCCCACGCACCCGCGTACGACCACGCACCTGGGGAGCAGCCGCTGCACGCTCTTGATGTGGCCGCCGCGGCCCCGACGAGGTGCCGGCGAAGAAAGAGGCGCGCCGCGTGTCGTGCTCGTCCCGGAACAACGTGTCCCATAGGTCGGAGTCGGGGGCGCACATGGGGTCGTAATACAGGTCGTCCGGCAGGAGGTGGCGGCGGCGGCGATGGATCTCCTTGCGGCGCGCACGGCCGCTCGTCGGGACCGGCGGGATCGGCACCCGATCGGCGGAGAGGTGCCAGTTACTCGGGGAGGTGCGTCTCCCAATAACGCCGATATACATCCGCGTTGATGTACTGCCGGTCACGCTCGCCGCCGGCCGTAGGGCCGATGGTGAATGGGGCAGGCGCGGGGGCCCGACGCGGTGGCGGTGGTGATGCGGGCTCCTCTTTCACGGAGCCGCGGCCGCGGCCCGAGGACGAGCCAGCCTCATGGTCGTGCTTCCCCTTGCGGTCGGTGTTCCAGAACCCCATGGCCACGAGGCGGCCGGCTGACGAGATCGAGGACGGGGAGAGGGAGAGCTAGGGTTTGGGGCGTGTCGGGTTTTGAGGAGGCAGCACGGGCTCGAGTGGGGAGTGTGGACGACGACCGGTCCACGACTTCCCATTTAAGAAGGACGGTGACCGTTTGCCTAGGCGGATGACAGGAGGGGCCGACCACGCGTGCACATTAATGTTGGTCGGTGGGAGGTAGGTGGCCGCCTGCCACGCGGCCCCGAAGCGGACGAGCGACGCGTCCGTTTGCTGTGTGCGGCGACCCAAACCCGGTGCATGTTTACGCTCGAAATGGGTCGACCGGAACACAAAACGGATCAGATGGGTTCAGGCCATCGCGTGCTGGGCCGTGTGGTCTGTCTATTTTGTCCCAAACAGACGAAGCCGGACCAGATGGGGTCGCACGCTGGAGTTGGCCTTAGGAGGGCTGATTCTGGTGACACGTACTAGCGGCGTGTAAAATCCAAACGCAATCCAGCCGATCTCGGAACGAGTGGCTGTACAAACTGGCGTACATGTACATCTCTGTTTCACCGGAGGTCTGATCGAGCATCTCCAAGGGGGGCCGGAAAGGGACTGTTGCATCCTTTTCATCCACCCCAGTTTGGACGTCGCCGCATGAAGGAACGCGTGAGCGACCTTTGTTTCGGCTATTCAGTCAGAGAGTACGCACTAAGTTGATGGTCAGCGAGTCCTCATTCCTGGAAGGCTGAAACCGCGTATGGATTAGTCTCAAGCTCCCTGCTGTCCCATGAAATCTTCATCCATGTCTTATACGGCGGCGTATGACTCAAAAGAATTATGGGTTGCAATTGCCATGCTATTACAAATATGACAGATCACGTGACTTGCACTACTGATGATGATTAAGGTTTCTGGTGGCACATATGTCTGTGGGCACAAAACCTTCAAGAATATGCGCAAAGCCGCCTAGAATAGTTTCTGCGTGGCACAAATCATCCACCTTACGGATGAACCGTACCTCCTAGCGAGTCATGATTATAGAGTACAAGTTTTGCTTCTATATCTGGAAGTAACTCGTGTTCTTACATGTGGTTTCGCTTTCTTGAAAACAATTTAGCCGACTTTTTCTTGTCTATTTTTATGTACCGAGTGAGACGACTCAGACGAGCACAATGCACATCATTTTCTCCCACTTCAGGGGACGTTGGACCGAATTTGGTCTCTGGACACTCCTGGAGGTACACTACAAATGTCACACGTGAAGAATTGAATGGAGTTGTTTCACAAATTAGGAAGGAAAGCTCGTGAGAGAATTATCTTCCTTTTCCTACGTAATCATGTACAACAGTCAATATAAGTTATGATCATATTCTTATGCATGCATGACGCATGCATCGAAGACCTAATAATATAGCGCACCGATATAGGTGTATAGCTTACGTTCATGAAATCTTTGCAGTTCTCAATTCAGTCTTCTAATCATATGGTTTCTTCGTCATCCATGATTCCTCAAGATGGAAGCGGCGACAACCCTGCACGGCGACGACATTGCCAAAAGCGATCTTGGACCGACGTAGTGGCAGCGACAATGAAGGAGGCAAGGCGAAGTTTGAGTCAGAGGTGACGATGTCATGGAGGTTGCAATGGTGATGACAGAGGTCAAGCGAATTTGGGGCGGGGGTTATAAGTTACAGTATGTAGGAGGTGTCACCAACGCAGATTTAGAGGGATGGTTTCAGGGTGCGGAACATGACACCGACGATGGTTGAGGGAATCGCGGAAGAGAGGTCGAAGAAAAAGCTACCCGTAAAATCCAAGGACTGGACAAAGTCAAC
>NC_057799.1:394752744-394910552 GCF_018294505.1 Triticum aestivum
ACATACGGGCTAACTGATCAATAGTTCGCTCGCCTTTGTGGACCATGAAAGTTGCGATGCTATTGGCACTCACTTGCATGTGACCTTAGGATAGGTGGTGTCAGTGTGTGATAAGGTTAATGGGGTAGGTGAGCTGGCATCTTATTCCAAGACTCTCTCTGTGAAGAGCTTTGAGACTTCCTCACTTGCCTGGCGGTGGCTAGCCCTGGATCTGGCAAGGCAATTGGTTGCTTCCTGACAGGGAATGCTACAAAGGATAGAATGAAGAAGCCAAAGAAGACTCTCTGGAGCAAAGGGAAGGGGAGTGGCGCCTTACAAAAGGCACCTGTTGTTGCTTAATGGATGGTCCTCGGTATCCCGGGCCGTCTTCGTGGATTGGTCTGTCTCCGTGGATTTGATGATGCTTGTCATCTTTAGTCCAGGTGACCTTGTTAAGGGTTTCATTGAGGTGTACAAGTGTGGATATTTGTGATCGTTCTGCGTTGGGTATGCTTGTCGGATTGATCGTCTGACCGACCATGGGGCTTCATGCTTCGTGAGTAATTCACATGTGTGGTCTGTCTATGCCGGTTTTGCATGATTTTTCATTAATTAACTTGCTATTTCTTTTCTCCTTAATTAATCAATGAGGCACTTCAATTGCCTCTGTTTCCAAAAAACAAGATACAATGATCATGGTGATGAGATATGGCATACATGCTCAAATATTTTTCTTGGGAGGCTCAGCATTGCCTATTCTACAAATTGGTAGGTGCTTGTTTATAAAGGGAACATGACCAAAGAAACCCTTGGGTACCCGCGTATCCGTCTGCTCTAAAAAACAATGGTAATGTGATGTGGCTGTCCTGCTAGTCCTAACTCCTAAGTCTTTTGTATTCTTAACATAGTATGCGATCACCATACTAAAGCTAATATAAGGGATCATCCAAAACACATTCAATGAGAATTTCCTTGAATCGTAATCTAACTAGCTAGTGGTGGCCAATTTCTTCACGTGGACACCCTAGACCTAAACATGCTCTGACTGTACTGCGTCTATCTAAAATCAGTTGAGCCCAAAGACAAGAAGATTTTCTGGTTTGTTTGTTTTTGTTTTGAATTTGTACATACTTTTCTATATCAATGAAAAAAACTTCCTTTCCACCATTCCATCCATCTAACCAATCACATTTTCATGTCCATGATCACTCACCTTCATCTCCTCCTCAATGCTCAGTGTCGACTTTTCATCCTCACTCAATCTCATCCCAATTAAAGTACTCTAGCTGTCACCCATAGTTGCACTACAATTTTATCATCCACCTCCTTTGGCTATTCTTCTATTCCTGGGCACTGTTGAATGAACCCCTTTGGATATCAAACCTTAACCTAACCCTATATATCTTCACCCATCGTCAAAGAATTTGTCGTCAAAGACGGGCTGAGAAGAAATAGTAACTATTAATACATGTATTGTAATTCCATCAATTATTAGCTGGATATGAAATAAAAAAAATCCCGATCATACAGTGAATCAAGCATTAAAAAAGAACCACAGGCACCCCAAAATCTAACAGTTTTCCATTACAAATATGGGTCTAAGACTTTATTAATAAAATAAGAAAAATACAATGATCATGGTGATGAAAAATGGCTTAAATGCTCAAATGCTATTTTTCTTGGGAATATGAGATTGCCTATTCTATAAATTGGTCATGAAATTGGTAGGTGTTTGCTTATAAATGGAACAAGACCAAAGAAACCCCTGGGTAACCGTGTATCCACATGCTCCCAAAAAACAATGGCTATGTGTTGTGGCTGTCCCGCTAGTTCTAACTCCTAAGTATTTTGTGTTGTTGACATATTATGTGATCACCATACTAAGCTAAGGGATCACCATACTAAAGTTAAGGGGTCACCAAGGACACATTCAGTGAGAATTTTCTAGAATCATAATCTAACTAGCTAGTGTTGGCCAATTTCTTCAAATTGACACCCTAGACCTAAACATGCTCTGACTGTATTGTGTTTTTCAGAATGTTGAGTCTTTCCACCATTCCATCCATCCAACTGATCACATTGTCATGTCCATAACCACTCGTATACATCTCCTCTCAATTTCTCAGTATCGATCTTTCTCCCTATTCAATCTCATCCCAACTGAAGGTACTCTAGGTGTCACCCATGGTTGCACTACCATTTTGTCATCCACCTCCGTTGGCTATACTTCTATTCCTGAGCACCGGTGAGTGACCCCTGTGGATATCGAACCTTAACCTAACCCTATATATCTTCACCCGTCGTCGACGAATTTGTCTTCCTCGCTAAGAAGGGAGAAAGGTGCGCTGAGAAGAAATAACTATTACTACCTCCATCTTGGTTTATTGGTCCTTATTGTAATATGTGTCAAATTTTGACCATAAATTTAAGTGACGAAATGTCATGCATGTCACCAAAAATTATCATTGAAAACTATGTTTAAATATGAGTCCAACGATATAATTTTTGTTGACATGCACTAACATTTTGTCACTGGCAATAAATCAGGATGGAGGTAATGTAAGACGTTTTTTTGACTCTAGTGTAGTGTCAAAAAACGTCTTACATTATGGGACAGAGGGAGTAGTAAATAATGTATTGTAATTTCCTCAATTATTAGCTGGATTCTGGATATGAAATAGGAAAAAAAAACTGATCAAACTGTGAATCAAGCATGATTTAACTATTATGGGTGTAAGACTATATTATTAAAATGAAGCAGTTTATATTTTAACCCCAAAATCAAGCAGTTTTCCATTACCAATATGGGTGTAAGACTATATTATTAAAATAAGAAAAAGAAAAAGAAAAAGGGCAATGAAAAGGACACCAACCTTTAAACCTCCTTCCTTCCCTCGCTCCCGTTCTCTCCTCTCCTCTCCTGCTCTCCTTCCACCCGCTCGCCCCACGCGACAATGGTCTACACAATCTCCCCCCCTTCTCCTCCTCCATCCCCCACCTCGCCCCCAACCCAATGTCTCCCATTTTTTCCCGCTCACCTCTAACCCTGCTCGCTCTCCTCCTCGCCCTCCCACCCCTCGCTGCCTCCTCCTCCTCCTTCCCGCTTCCCACCATCGCCATCGCCGCCGCCAGCACCAACACCGCCTCCCCACACCACCTCGCCTGCGGCCTCGTGTCCAACGGCACAGGCTACCAGCTCTCCTGCGCCAGCGTCACCAACCGCTCCGCTAGCCCCCGCAAGTACGGGTATGGCGGCGGCAGTACCACGCCCTTCTCCGCCCTCGTCGCCGGTGATGGGTACCTCTGCTCCGTCGACCCGATCTCCTCGCCGCCCGTGTCCATGCGCTGGTGGGACTTGAACGACGGCGAGGAACCGTCCAAGAGGGTGTACAGGGGCGAGGCGCTGTCTGCGGTGGCCGGCGGCGGGGAGTACGTGTGCGGACTAGTGGAGAAGAGGATAAAGTGCTGGAGGTGGGAATGGGGGGCCGTGCCGGAAGAGGTGGGGTTCTCGGCGCTGGCGGTGGGCGGCGGGTTCGTCTGCGGGCTGGTGGCCGGGACAGGGGAGCTGAAGTGCTATGGCAATGGGGACGCGGTGGGGCGGGAGCCGAGGGGCAGGTACATGTTGCTCGCCGCCGGTGAGAGGCACGCCTGCGCGGTGGACCACAGAGGCATGCTGGGGTGCTGGGGAGAGGCGGCCGCTGTTGCGGCCGCGGCGCCGCCGAAGCTGATTCGCGCTGTGTCCACGGTGGCGGTGGGCGACGCTCTCACGTGCGTGCTGTGGGGGAACTGGACGGTCTCCTGCTGGCCGGAGGAGGATGCGGCTGTGCCGCCGGAGATATCGCAGGAGCAGTTCGTCGCTCTGGAAGCGAGGGGGAAGGTGGTGTGCGGGGTGCTCATGTCCGACTACTCGCTGGTGTGCTGGGGCGGAGATGTTGCCGGCGGGGTGAGGAAGGTGTTCGACAAGGTCCTGCCGGGGCCGTGCGCGCCGGCAAGGTCGTGCCCGTGCGGCGTCTGGTCAGGCTCCGCGATGCTCTGTGACAGCGGTGGCGCGGCCATCTGCTACCCCTGCGGCTACACTCCTCCCATGAATGCGCAGGCGCCTACGTCCAACCCGCGGGCGTCGACCTCTCACACGAGGAAGAAGCGGCGGCCGAGCGATCTTGTGATCGCAATGATAAGCTTTGGAGCTGGTTCAGGACTCGTGGTCCTCGTCGGCGCGCTCTTGGTCGCTTACTGCCTGCGCCGGCGCAGCCGCAGCCGCAGCAGCTGCTCCCATGACTCCGGGCGCATCCACGCCGAGCCGATGACAACTCCGGTGCCGCGCGTGCCGCGGCGGCTCAGCATGCTGCTCTCCAAGGGCCCGAACACGACGGTGGAGCAGTTCCCCCTGGCAGCGCTCCGGGCCGCCACGGACGTCTTCTCGCCGTCCCACCGCATCGGCTCCGGCAGCTTCGGCGCCGTCTACCGCGCGTCCCTCCCCGACGGCCGCGAGGTCGCCATCAAGCGCGCGGAGCGGCGTGACTCGGGCGCCTCATCCTCCGCCGCCGCTGCGGCGGCGCGTCGCGTCAACCACGAGTCGGCCTTCGTCTCAGAGCTCTCGCTGCTCTCCCGCCTGAACCACAAGAACCTTGTCCGGCTGCTGGGATTCTGCGCCGACGGCGGCGAGCACATCCTGGTGTACGAGTTCATGCACAACGGCACCCTCCACGACCACCTCCACAAGCGCCCCGCCCCGCTCTCGCCGCCGCTCGCCTCCTGGCCGTCCCGCCTCCGCCTCGCCCTCGGCGCGGCGCGCGGCATCGAGTACCTGCACACCTACGCCGTGCCGCCCATCATCCACCGCGACATCAAGTCGTCCAACATCCTCCTCGACGCCTCCTGGTCCGCCAAGGTGTCCGACTTCGGCCTCTCGCTGCTCAAGAACCTGGGCACCGGAGACAATGCCGGCGGCGAGGAGCCGTGCGTGACGGCCGGGACGGTGGGGTACATGGACCCGGAGTACTACCGGCTGCAGCACCTGACGGACAAGAGCGACGTGTACAGCTTCGGGGTGCTGCTGCTGGAGCTGCTGTCCGGGTGCAAGGTGATACAGAGGTACGAGGGGAGCGGCACGCCGAGGAACGTGGTGGACATGGCCGTGCCGTACATCGAGTCGGACCGCGTGCACCGGGTGCTCGACATCCGACTTCCGCTGCCGACGCCGGGGGAGATGGAGGCCGTCGCCTACGTCGGGTACCTGGCCGCGGACTGCGTCCGGCTGCCCGGGCGCGAGCGGCCCTCCATGAGCGAGGTGGTCGGCGTGCTCGAGCGGGCCGTTGCGGCATGCGAGGAGCACGAGGATAGCCCGGACGGCGGCGAGGCGGCCCTGTCGCGGTCGTGCACCGATGGGTCCACCACCATGTGACGTGGCATGCATGGCATGCCATCAGGCATTGCATGGCTCGTCCCTCGCCTCCCCCGGTGGCAAGAACACATGGAGTTTCTTGAGGTTTTGTTTGTTTGTTTACTTTTCTCTATTCTCTTTGTAGTTATATGCGTGTAGAGTAGATCATTTAGTGAAAACATTTTTGCTTTGCCTAATTGGATGGCAAGAAAAGAAATGTATATATTCCTATGTTGTCTGAGAATTTGCTACTACTATTTTGGAGCTCCAAGTGTTATTAAATAGCTATACGTGCAATGTCAGCGTTTCGCATCAGTACCCGAGTGAACAGTAAACTCACAATAATATCGACCAGATTCAAAAAATTAAAAAAGATACACACCAAAGGTGAGCGACTCTGTTAGGTGTTTGCAAATTTTCGCACCGAGATGACATCCGAGGAGCTCGGTAAAAAAACCATATGAGCTCAAATTTGCAAGCACCTAGAAGAGTCTTTCATCTTCATGTGTAAAAATTCTAGTTTTTTTAAATTTTATTTGAATTTATTGTTCATAAAGGGAGCATATGAGCTTGGGCTCAGTTGGATTTTTGCAATGTCAAAACTGACTAAGTAGATAAGACGTCAGCTGCAAATTCCAATTTTTTTTGGCGAGATTTGCAAATTCCATTTTGACGGTGGGTGTGTTGTCATCTGTTGGAAGTTTGCATAGCGCACCTTAAACTCGTATCAAAAGAAATACCAATCATTCATTATGTGAGAGCATTCCTTGCAGTTGCAGGCCTGCAGCCAGTACTACAAATGTAATAGTACGCTATCCTATGGAAAATACACTTTGGTTTCTGGTTGTATATGCATCCTATATGGGGATTTTTTAATATTTTAATAAAAAGTCAAAATATGTAAGAACTATTTTGACAAAACACTTGACTTACTTTTGCACTGATATATAAATGCCGATGAAAAAAAACAAAAGTTGACCTCACAGCAAAAAAGGCAAAATTTATTTGCTATTATAGGTCACTATTCACACTATTTTAGCCAAAAATTTGTCTTTTTTGAAAAGAAGTCAAAAGGATATTTTTTTGTGGATTTTATTTCTCACGAGTACGATAGAAGGTCAAGTTTATTTCAAAAATATTTTCAGGAATTTTTGACTTTTTGTTGAATTACTAATTTTTTTTCCATATAGGATGCATATGTCCCCATAGACCAAAAGTTCCCCTCCGCTATCCTACACTTGTTAAACTGCAACCTGGTGTGATTCTAGTACCACTACTGTACCAGTTGGTGCGCAGTTGTTGTTGAGAGGCCTTTCGTTTCCATCCAAGCAATTTAACCGACGATCAAGTCAGCGCGTCTCTCTCGTAGGAGTACTACACTACTCCTTGGCGAGGCGAGGGCGAGCAGCATAGTGGAGTTGTACCAACCGTGCATTCCCTCGCCATCTCCTCAGCAAACTCCTCCCCGTTTCCATTCCATAGCATTATTTTCTTTCTTTTAGGCAGCGAAGCACCACGGAAGTAGCCGCCAACCAACGCCTGACGGACCGGACCGGCCGGCCATCACACCTCACCTCATGGTGCACGTCTCCACCCGTCCATCACACACGACGCAATGACACAAGGAAAGGCAAGCGATCCATCCATCCATCACGTGGGCAAGCTCCGTGCTGTGTCTTATTTACCGATTTGATAGGTGAGGATAAAGATCCGGCCGGTGGCCAGGTTTTGGTAGCTCATTTGCGTGTGGGAGATGGAGATTTCGAGTGGATCTCCCTCCTTTCCTTTTGGACCTAGACAGCCGAACACAGGTACGTAGCTAGGCTAGGGAGGGTTAAAATGCACACTGGAGACTCGGCTCATGACTTGTTGAACTGTAGATTGATAACCCTAGGATACATGTTGAGACGGCAAAATCGTGTCATTGGAAGCAAAAATGAAAAGGGGTCAGTTTTTTTTTTAAAGGAGGATGTACCCCGGCCTCTGCATCTGGACGATGCATGCAGCTATTTTATTAATTATTCATAAAGTCCTTATACAAAGCTAATACATCAGTAAAGCTGAAGCCATCATCTTGACAACACCTGTCGCTACTCCTATCCCCGTGATGAAGGGGTGCCGAATGTCCGAGCCTAATACCAAACAGACATCGCACCAAGACCTAACATCTAGTGTCTGATGCCCCATCCAAGCCATATACGTGGACTGGGTTACACGTCGGTCCGGCGCACTTTCAGTGGGCACCACATGCGCACGCTGCAATGGCCGTCACCTCCTTCACCCACCGATCCATCATCAGATCAGATTCTGACGCATCGACCTTGCCAGGCCTCTCTGCCATCGATGCCACCACGACGCCAAACAACGTCGTCCTCCTGCACGAGTCCATCGCCACCCATCGGACGCCGAGATCCACCCTCCACCACCTACTGACGCCCAACCACCAAGCCGTCCACATGTCCGTCCAACCCTTGAATGTCTCCAAAGATGATGCCCCCATGGGGTGACGACGAAGACGTCCCCATCATTTGATCCAGGAGGCCCCTCAACGCCTCCAACGAGGGCTACGACGCCCACGGGCGCCGCCGTCAATGGTAGACTCCTCCAGATCCGAGGTTTCCCCTAAAAATAATGGAGCGAGGGACGCCCCCACCATCGCCTCCAACGAGGAAAACGACACCCGCGGGCGTCGCCGATGATGGCGGCGTCCTCACCCGCTTCAGCAGCTAGGCCACCATCTCCTCCTCCACTTGATCCGTCGCCGGGAAGCCACCGCGAGGCAACACCCACTGACCAGATCTCTTTGGACCGACGATGAAGACAACCAAAGGTAGAGGAGGTCTCAACGCTGCGTCACCGGCGCCATGGCCACACACACGTCGTCCCGAGGCGCCAACTGAAGATCCACCATCACAGTCACACCTCCAAGCCGCGACGGAGGGACGCCCCGCCACCGCCATCATCCCCCTACACGGGCTTTACCCAGCCGGGATCCGGCGATGGCGGGAGGGGAGGCGGACGGGAGGCGGAGGGGATCGGGAGGGAGGTGGACGGGATCCGGAGGGGAGGTGGACGGGAGGCGGAGGGGAGGTGGACGGGAGGCAGAGGGGATATGGACGGGAGAAAGATCCTATCCAAAAAGGGGTAAGTTGTTATGGTTGCTTAATGGAATGTTTGCAACAAGAATCATGCATGTTGCACATTTCTATCGGCTCCTTGATTTTTTTGCGGGGTGGCTCCTTGATTATTGCCTGGGTGGGATACCCCACAGCCCCACACGTTGACATGGTACTATATTCTCTATCTGTAATTTGGTACTATATACTGGACGTGAATTTTTGGGACATGGTGGCACGCGATGCCGTAGTCCTAGGCGTCCGCATGATATAGGGCTTTTTGCAATACGATGGCAGTAACTCAATGATACATAGGAATATACAGCCGTGGGTGGGAATTGTTGGGGAACGCAGTAATTTCAAAAAAATTCCTACGCACACGCAAGATCCATCTAGGTGATGCATAGCAACGAGAGAGGAGAGTGTTGTCCACGTACCCTCGTAGACCGAAAGCGGAAGCGTTATGACAACGCGGTTGATGTAGTCGTACGTCTTCACGATCTGACCGATCCTAGTACCGAAAGTACGTCACCTCCGCGATCTGCACACGTTCGGCTCGGTGACGTCCCACGAACTCTCGATCTAGCTGAGTGTCAAGTGAGAGCTTCATCAGCACGACGGCGTGATGACGGTGATGATGAAGTTACCGATGCAGGGCTTCGCCTAAGCACTACAACGATATGACCGAGGTGGAATCTGTGGAGGGGGCACCGCACGCGGCTAAGACAACTGTCAACTTGTGTGTCCATGGGGTGCCTCCTTCCCCCGTATATAAAGGAGTGGAGGAGGGGGAGGGTCGGCCCTCTCATGGCGCGCCCCAAGGGGAGTCCTACTCCCACCGGGAGTAGGATTCCCCCCTTCCCTAGTTGGAGTAGGAGAGGAAGGAAGGAGGAGAGAGGGAGAAGGAAAGGGGGGCGCCGCCCCCTCTTCCCTAGTCCAATTCGGACCCAAGGGGGAGGGGGCGCGCGGCCTGCCCTGGCCGCCCCTCTCTCTCTCCACTAAGGCCCATATGGCCCATTAGACTCCCCGGGGGGTTCCGGTAACCCCCCGGTACTCCGGTAATTGCCCGAACTCACCCGAAACCATTCCGAAGTCCAAACATAGTCGTCCAATATATCAATCTTTATTTCTCAACCATTTCGAGACTCCTCGTCATGTCCGTGATCACATCCGGGACTCCGAACAACCTTCGGCACATCAAAACACATAAACTCATAATACCGATCGTCACCAAACGTTAAGCGTGCGGACCCTACGGGTTCGAGAACTATGTAGACATGACGGAGACTCATCTCCGGTCAATAACCAATAGCAGAACTTGGATGCTCATATTGGTTCCTACATATTCTATGAAGATCTTTATCGGTCAAACCGCATAACAACATACGCTGTTCCCTTTGTCATCGGTATGTTACTTGCCCGAGATTCGATCGTCGGTATCTCAATACCTAGTTCAATCTCATTACCGGCAAGTCTCTTTACTCGTTCCGTAATGCATCATCCCGCAACTAACTCATTAGTCACATTGCTTGCAAGGCTTATAGTGATGTGCATTACCGAGAGGGCCCAGAGATACCTCTCCGAAACACGGAGTGAGAAATCCTAATCTCGATCTATGCCAACCCAACAAACACCATCGGAGACACCTGTAGAGCATCTTTATAATCACCCAGTTGCGTTGTGACGTTTGATAGCACACTAAGTGTTCGTCCGGTATTCGTGAGTTGCATAATCTCATAGTCATAGGAACATGTATAAGTCATGAAGAAAGCAATAGCAACAAACTAAACGATCAAGTGCTAAGCTAACAGAATGGGTCAAGTCAATCACATCATTCTGTAATGATGTGATCCCGTTAATCAAATAACAACTCATGTCTGTGGCTAGGAAACTTAACCATCTTTGATTCAACGAGCTAGTCAAGTAGAGACATACTAGTGACACTCTGTTTGTCTATGTATTCACACATGTACTAAGTTTCCGTTTAATACAATTCTAGCATGAATAATAAACATTTATCATATATAAGGAAATATAAATAACAACTTTATTATTGCCTCTAGGGCATATTTCCTTCAGTCTCCCACTTGCACTAGAGTCAATAATCTAGATTACACAGTAATGATTCTAACACCGATGGAGTCTTGGTGTTGATCATGTTTTGCTCGTGAGAGAGGTTTAGTCAACGGGTCTGCAACATTCAGATCCGTATGTATCTTGCAAATCTCTATGTCTCCCTCTTTGACTGGATCGCGGATGGAATTGAAGCGTCTCTTGATGTGCTTGGTTCTCTTGTGAAATCTGGTTTCCTTTGCCAAGGCAATTGCACCAGTATTGTCACAAAAGATTTTCATTGAACCCGATGCACTAGGTATGACACCTAGATCGGATATGAACTCCATCCAGACTCCTTCATTTGCTGCTTCCGAAGCAGCTATGTACTCTGCTTCACACGTAGATCCTGCCACGACGCTTTGCTTAGAACTGCACCAACTGACAGCTCCACCGTTTAATATAAATACGTATCCGGTTTGTGACTTAGAGTCATCCGGATCAGTGTCAAAGCTTGCATCGACGTAACCATTTATAACGAGCTCTTTGTCACCTCCATAAACGAGAAACATATCCTTTCTTTGCTCAGGCAAGAACCCTTTCTTTGCTTGATCCATTTTGAACTTCTTCAAAACTTTATCAAGGTATGTGCTTTGTGAAAATCCAATTAAGCGTCTTGATCTATCTCTATAGATCTTGATGTCCAATATATAAGCAGCTTCACCGAGGTCTTTCATTGAAAAACTCTTATTTAAGTATCCTTTTATGCTATCCAGAAATTCTATATCATTTCCAATCAACAATATGTCATCCACATATAATATTAGAAATGCTACAGAGCTCCCACTCACTTTCTTGTAAATACAGGCTTCTCCAAAAGTCTGTATAAAACCATATGCTTTGATCACACTATCAAAACGTTTATTCCAACTCCGAGATGCTTGCACCAGTCCATAAATGGATCGCTGGAGCTTACACACTTTGTTAGCATCCTTTGGATTGATAAAACCTTCGGGTTGCATCATATACAACTCTTCTTCCAGAAATCCATTCAGGAATGCACTCTTTACATCCATTTGCCAAATTTCATAATCATAAAATGCAGCAATTGCTAACATGATTCGGACGGACTTAAGCATCGCTACGGGTGAGAAGGTCTCATCGTAGTCAACTCCTTGAACTTGAGGAAAGGTTGTATGTGATACAACCAGAAGGTTTTGCCAATCCTGAAAGATGTTAACAAGTATGCAAAGCTCCAGCAATCCTTCTAAGGACTGGAGTAAGCATCTCGGAGTTGGAATATACGCTTTGATGAGATGATCAAAGATTTTGGGTTTATACAAAGTTTATGAGAAACTTGTATTTCCAAAGAAGTGAGTGGGAGCGCTATAGAATTTCTGATGAGTATATGTTGTTAACATATTGTTGATCAGAAATGATGTAGAATTTCTGGAAAGCATATAGGGTTATTTGAAAAGTGTTTTTCAATGGAAAACCTGGATTAAGCTACTTGAACATTGAGCATCAAGATCTATAAGGATAGATCAAAAACGCTTAATAGTACTTTCAAATGAACACATACCGTGACAAGATTTTGAAGGAGTTCAAAATAGATCGGCAAAGAAGGAGTTCCTGGCTGTGTTATAAGGTGTGAGTATTGAGTAAGACTCAAGACCTGACCACGGCAGAAGAGAGAGAAAGGACGAAGGTCGTCCCCTATGCTTTAGACGTAGGCTCCACAGTATGCTATGCTGTGTACCGCACCTGAAGTGTGCCTTGCCATGAGTCAGTCAAGGGGTACAAGTGTGATCCAGGAATGGATCACAGGACAGCGGTCAAGGTTATCCTTAGTAACTAGTGGACTAAGGAATTTTCTCGATTATGGAGGTGGTAAAAGAGTTCGTCGTAAAGGGTTACGCCGATGCAAACTTTGACACTAATCTGGATGACTCTGAGTAGTAGACCGGATTCGTATAGTAGAGCAGTTATTTGGAATAGTTCCAAATAGCACGTGGTAGCTGCATCTAGGAGATGACATAGAGATTTGTAAAGCACACACGGATCTGAAAGATTCAGACCCGTTGACTAATAACCTCTCTCACAAGCGAGATATGATCAAACCCAATGGGTGTTGGATTCATTACAATCACATAGTGATGTGAACTAGATTATTGACTCTAGTGCAAGTGGGAGACTGCTGGAAATATGCCCTAGAGGCAATAATAAAATGGTTATTATTATATTTCCTTGTTCATGATAATTGTCTATTGTTCATGCTATAATTGTATTAACTGGAAACCGTAATACATGTGTGAATACATAGACCACAACATGTCCCTAGTGAGCCTCTAGTTGACTAGCTCGTTGATCAATAGATGGTTATGGTTTCCTGACCATGGACATTGGATGTCATTGATAACGGGATCACATCATTAGGAGAATGATGTGATGGACAAGACCCAATCCTAAGCATAGCACAAGATCGTGTAGTTCGTTTGCTAAAAGCTTTTCTAATGTCAAGTATCATTTCCTTAGACCATGAGATTGTGTAACTCCCGGATACCGTAGGAGTGCTTTGGGTGTACCAAACGTCACAACGTAACTGGGTGGCTATAAAGGTGCACTACAGGTATCTCCGAAAGTGTCTGTTGGGTTGACACGAATCGAGACTGGGATTTGTCACTCCGTATGACGGAGAGGTATCTCTGGGCCCACTCGGTAGTGCATCATCATAATGAGCTCAATGTGACTAAGTAGTTAGTCACGGGATCATGCATTACGGAACGAGTAAAGTGACTTGCCGGTAACGAGATTGAACGAGGTATTGGGATACCGACGATCGAATCTCGGGCAAGTACCGTACCGATTGACAAAGGGAATTGTATACAGGATTGCTTGAATCCCCGACATCATGGTTCATCCGATGAGATCATCGTGGAACATGTGGGAGCCAACATGGGTATCCAGATCCCGCTATTGGTTATTGGCTAGAGAGCTGTCTCGGTCATGTCTGCATGATTCCCGAACCCGTAGGGTCTACACACTTAAGGTTCGGCGACGCTAGAGTTGTTATGGGAATTAGTGTGCAGTTACCGAATGTTGTTCGGAGTCCCGGATGAGATCCCGGACGTCACGAGGAGTTCCGGAGGTAAAGATTTATATATGGGAAGTCCTATTTTGGCCACCGAAAAATGTTCGGGATTTTTCGGTATTGTACCGGGAAGGTTCTAGAAGGTTCCGGAGTGGGGCCCACCTGGATGGGGGGACCCACATGAACGTGGGTAGTGGGGGCAAGGCCCCACACCCCTGGTCAAGGTGCACCAAGATCCCCCCTTAGAAGGAATAAGATCATATCCCGAAGGGATAAGATCAAGATCCCTAAAAAGGGGGGATAACAATCGGTGGGGAAGGGAAATGATGGGATTTCTTTCCTCCCACCTTTGCCAACGCCCCAATGGACTTGGAGGGCAAGAAACCAGTCCCCTCCACCCCTATATATAGTGGAGAGGCGCATGGGAGCTGTACCCCCTTGCCCCTGGCGCAGCCCTCCCCCTCTCCAACTCCACCTCCTCCTCAGTAGTGCTTGGCGAAGCCCTGCCGAAGAACTGCAAGCTCCACCAACACGCCGTCGTGCTGTCGGAGCTCTCCCTCAACTTCTCCTCTCCCCTTGCTGGATCAAGAAGGAGGAGAGGTCCCCGGGCTGTACATGTGTTGAACGCGGAGGCGCCGTCCGTTCGGCGCTAGATCGGATCTTCCGCGATTTGAATCGCCGCGAGTACGACTCCATCAACCGCGTTCTTGTAACGCTTCCGCTTAGCGATCTTCAAGGGTATGAATATGCACTCCCTCTCTCTCGTTGCTAGCATCTCCTAGATTGATCTTGGTGACACGTAGGAAAATTTTGAATTTCTGTTACGTTCCCCAACACTATCGAGATTCAACAAAAATAGACCACTCTTCAAGGGTGCATGACCATAAAAGATATTACTCATATAAATAGAACTACCATTATTCTCGGATTTAAATGAATAACCGTCTTGCATCAAAGAAGATCTAGATATAATGTTCATGCTTAACACTAGCACCAAATAACAATTATTCAGGTCTAAAACTAATCCCAAAGGTAGATGTAGAGGTAGCGTGCCGACGGCGATCACGTCGACTTTGGAACCATTTCCCACGCGCATCGTCACCTCGTCCTTAGCCATTCTTCGCTTAATCCGTAGTTCCTGTTTCGAGTTGTAAATATTAGCAACAAAACCAGTATCAAATACCCAGGTACTACTGCGAGTATTAGTAAGGTACACACCAATAACATGTATATCACATATACCTTTGTTCACCTTGCCATCCTTCTTATCCGCCAAATACATGGGGCAGTTCCGCTTCCAGTGACCAGTCCCTTTGCAGTAGAAGCACTCAGTCTCAGGCTTAGGTCCAGACTTGGGCTTCTTCACTTGAGCAGCAACTTGCTTGCTGTTCTTTTTGAAGTTCCCCTTCTTCCCTTTACCCTTTTTCTTGAAACTGGTGGTCTTGTTGACCATCAACACTTGATGCTCCTTCTTGATTTCTACCTCCGCAGCCTTTAGCATTGCGAAGAGCTCGGGAATCGTCTTATCCATCCCTTGCATGTTATAGTTCATCATGAAGCTTTTGTAGCTTGGTGGCAGTGATTGAAGAACTCTGTCAATGACACTATCAACCGGAAGATTAACTCCCAGCTGAGTCAAGTGATTATGATACACAGACATTTTGAGTATATGTTCACTGACAGAACTATTCTCCTCCATTTTGCAGCTATAGAACTTAATGGAGACTTCATATCTCTCAATCCGGGCATTTGCTTGAAATATTAACTTCAACTCCTGGAACATCTCATATGCTCCATGACGTTCGAAACGTCGTTGAAGTCCCGGTTCTCAGCCGTAAAGCATGGCACACTGAACTATCGAGTAGTCATTGCTACCTCTTGAGCACTGCGTTGGTTTTCCCTTGAAGAGGAAAGGGTGATGCAGTAAATTAGTGTAAGTATTTCCCTCAGTTTTTGAGAACCAAGGTATCAATCCAGTAGGAGGCCACGCTCGAGTCCCAAGCACCTACACAAACAAATAAGAACCTCGCAACCAACGCGATAACGGGGTTGTCAATCCCTTCACGGTCACTTACGAGAGTGAGATCTGATAGAGATGATAAGATAATATTTTTGGTATTTTTATGATAAAGACTAAAAGTAAAGAAAGCAAAATAAACGGCGCCAGAAATAGCTAGTTGTTGGGAGATAAATATGATGGAGAATAGACCCGGGGGCCATAGGTTTCACTAGTGGCTTCTCTCAAGATAGCATAAGTATTACGGTGGGTAAACAAATTACTGTCGAGCAATTGATAGAATTGAGCATAGTTATGAGAATATCTAGGTATGATCATGTATATAGGCACCACGTCCGAGACAAGTAGACCGAAACGATTTTGCATCTACTACTATTACTCGACACATCGACCGCTATCCAGCATGCATCTAGAGTATTAAGTTCATAAGAACAGAGTAATGCTTTAAGCAAGATGACATGATGTAGAGGGATAAACTCATGCAATATGATATAAACCCCATCTTTTTATCCTCGATGGCAACAATACAATACGTGCCGTTTCCCCTACTGTCACTGGGATCGAGCACCGCAAGATTGAACCCAAAGCTAAACACTTCTCCCATTGCAAGAAAGATCAATCTAGTAGGCCAAACCAAACTGATAATTCGAAGAGACTTGCAAAGATAACCAATCATACGTAAAAGAATTCAGAGGAGATTCAAATATTGTTCATAGATAAACTTGATCATAAACCCACAATTCATCGGATCTTGACAAAGACACCGCAAAAGAAGATTACATCGAATAGATCTCCAAGAAGACCGAGGAGAACTTTGTATTGAGATCCAAAGAGAGAGAAGAAGCCATCTAGCTAATAACTACGGACCCGAAGGTCTGAGGTAAACTACTCACACATCATCGGAGAGGCTATGGTGTTGATGTAGAAGCCCTCCATGATCGATGCCCCCTCCGGCGGAGCACCGGAAAAGGCCCCAAGATGGGATCTCACGGGTACAGAAGGTTGCGGCGGTGGAAATAGGGTTTTGGCTCCGTATATGATGTTTCCAGGGTATATGGGTATATATAGGAGGAAGAAGTACGTCGGTGGAGCAACGAGGGGCCCACGAGGGTGGGGGGCGCGCCCAGGGGGGTAGGCGCGCCCCCTGCCTCGTGCCTTCCTCGTTGATTTCTTTACGTAGACTCCAAGTCCTCTGGATCACGTTTGTTCCGAAAATCACGTTCCCAAAGGTTTCATTCCGTTTGGACTCCGTTTGATATCCTTTTCCTTCGAAACACTGAAATAGGCAAAAAAACAACAATTTGGGCTGGGCCTCCGGTCAATAGGTAGTCCCAAAAATAATATAAAAGTGTATAATAAAGCCCAGTAAACATCTAAAACAGCATATAATATAGCATGGAACAATAAAAAATTATAGATACGTTGGAGACGTATCAAGCATTCCCAAGCTTAATTCCTGCTCGTCCTCGAGTAGGTAAATGATAAAAACAGAATTTTTGATGTGGAATGCTACTTGGCATAATTTTCAATGTAACCCTCTTAATTGTGGTATGAATATTCAGATCCAAAAGATTCAAGATAAAAGTTTAATATTGACATAAAAGTAATAATACTTCAAGCATACTAACTAAGCAATTATGTCTTCTCAAAATAACATGGCCAAAGAAAGTTTATCCCTACAAAATCATATAGTTTGGTCATGCTCCATTTTCGTCACACAAGAATGCTCTCATCATGCACAACCCCGATGACAAGCCAAGCAATTGTTTCATACTTAAGTAATCTCAAACTTTTTCAACTTTCACGCAATACATGAGCGTTAGCCATGGATATAGCACTATGGGTGGAATAGAATATAATGATGGGGGTTATGTGGAGAAGACAAAAAATGAGAAAGTCTCACATCAACGTGGCTAATCAACGGGCTATGGAGATGCCCATCAATTGATGTTAATGTGAGGAGTAGGGATTGCCATGCAACGGATGCACTAGAGCTATAAATGTACGAAAGCTCAACAAAAAAAACTAAGTGGGTGTGCATCCAACTTGCTTGCTCACGAAGACCTAGGGCATTTTAGGAAGCCCATTGTTGGAATATACAACCCAAGTTCTATAACGAAAAATTCCCACTAGTATATGAAAGTGACAAAACAAGAGACTATCTATCATAAAGATCATGGTGCTACTTTGAAGCACAAGTATGAAAAAAAGGATAGTAGCATTGCCCCTTTTTATTTTCTTTCTTTTTTTGGGGGCCTTTATTTTTTTATTTTTTTGGCCTTTCTCTTTTTTTGGGACAATGCTCTATGAATGATGATCATCATACTTCTATTCATTTACAACTCAATGATTACAACTCGATACTAGAACAAAGTATGACTCTATATGAATGCCTCCGGCGGTGTACTGGGATGGGCAATGAATCAAGAGTGACATGTATGAAACAATATGCATGGTGGCTTTACCACAAATACGATGTCAACTACATGATCATGCAAGGCAATATGACAATGATGAACGTGTCATGATAAACGGAACGGTGGAAAGTTGCATGGCAATATATCTCGGAATGGCTATGGAAATGCCATAATAGGTAGGTATGGTGGCTGTTTTGAGGAAGATATAAGGAGGCTTATGTGTGATAGAGCGTATCGTATCACGGGGTTTGGATGCACCGGCGAAGTTTGCACCAACTCTCAAGGTGAGAAAGGGCAATGCACGGTACCAAAGAGGCTAGCAATGATGGAAGGTTAAGAGTGCGTATAATCCATGGACTCAACATTAGTCGTAAAGAACTCACATACTTATTGCAAAAATCTACAAGTCATCAAAAACCAAGCACTACGCGCATGCTCCTAGGGGGATTGATTGGTAGGAAAAGACCATCGCTCGTCTCCGACCGCCACTCATAAGGAGGACAATCAAAGAACACCTCATGTTACAAATTTGTTACATAACGTTTACCATACGTGCATGCTACGGGATTTGCAAACTTCAACACAAGTATTTATCAAATTCACAACTACTCAACTAGCACAACTTTAATATCACTACCTCCATATCTCAAAACAATTATCAAGCATCAAACTTCTCTTAGTATTCAACACACTCATAAGAAAGTTTTACTAATCTTGGATACCTAGCATATTAGGACTAATTTCACAATTAAAGCAAATTACCATGCTGTTTTGTAGGACTCTTAAAATAATATAAGTGAAGCATGAGAGAACAATAATTTCTATAAAACGAATCCACCACCGTGCTCTAAAAGATATAAGTGAAGCACTAGAGCAAAAACTATATAGCTCAAAAGATATAAGTGAAGCACATAGAGTATTCTAATAAATTCCGAATCATGTGTGTCTCTCTCAAAAGTGTATTCAGCTAGGATGATTGTGGTAAACTAAAAAGCAAAGACTCAAATCATACAAGACGCTCCAAGCAAAACACATATCATGTGGTGAATAAAAATATAGCTCTAAGTAAAGTTACCGATGGACGAAGACGAAAGAGGGGATGCCTTCCGGGGCATCCCCAAGCTTTGGATTTTTGGTGTCCTTAGATTATCTTGGGGTGTCATGGGCATCCCCAAGCTTAGGCTCTTTCCAGTCCTTGTTCCATAATCCATCAAATCTTTACCCCAAAACTTGAAAACTTCACAACACAGAACATAACAGAAAATCTCGTGAGCTCCGTTAGCGAAAGAAAACAAAACACCACTTCAGGGTACTGTATTGAACTCATTCTTTATTTATATTGGTGTTAAACTTACTGTATTCCAACTTCTCTATGGTTTATAAACTATTTTACTAGCCAAAGATTCATCAAAATAAGCAAGCAACACGCGAAAAACAGAATCTGTCAAAAACAGAATAGTCTGTAGTAATCTGTAACTAACGCAAACTTCTGTAACTAAAAAAATTCTACCAAAATAGGAAGACATGTACAATTTTTTTTGATCTACTGCAATTGGAATCAGTATTTTATCACGTTCTGGTGATTTTTAACAATTATTTTTGTGAACAGAAAGTTTCTGGAATTTTCAGCAAGATCAAATAACTATCATCCAAGAAGATCCTATAGGTTTCACTTGGCACAAACACTAATTAAAAAATAAAAAAAATCTAACCAGAGGCTAGATCAAATATTTATTCCTAAACAGAAGCAAAAATAAAAAAAATAAAAATAAAATTGGGTTGCCTCCCAACTAGCGCTATCGTTTAACGCCCTTAGCTAGGCATAAAAACAAGGATAGATCTAAGTATTGCCATCTTTGGTGGGCAATCCATAAGTGGCTCTCATAATAGATTCATAAGGTAATTTTATTTTGTTTCTAGGAAAGTGTTCCATGCCTTTCCTTAACGGAAAATGGAATCTAATATTCGCTTCCTTCATATCAATAATCGTTCTAAGGAAAGGCCTACCAAGAATAATAGGGCATGAAGGATTGCAATCTATATCAAGAATGATAAAATCTACGGGCACATAGTTCCTATATGCAACAATAAGAACATCATTAATTCTTCCCATAGGTTTCTTAATAGTGGAATCCGCAAGGTGCAAGTTTAAGGAACAATCATCAAATTCACGGAATCCTAGCAAATCACACAAAGTTTTTGGGATCGTGGAAACACTAGCACCCAAATCACACAAAGCATAGCATTCATGATCTTTAATTCTAATTTTAATAGTAGGTTCCCACTCATCATAAAGTTTTCTAGGGATAGAAACTTCCAACTCAAGTTTTTCTTCATAAGATTGCATCAAAGCATCAACGATATGTTTAGTAAAAGCTTTATTTTGACTATAAGCATGAGGAGAATTTGGCACCGATTGTAACAAGGAAATACAATCTATCAAAGAGCAATTATCATGATTAAATTCCTTAAAATCCAAGATAGTGGGTTCATTGATATCTAAAGTTTTAATTTGTTCAATCCCACTTTAATCAATTTTTGCATCAAGATCTAAAAACTCCGAATTTTTGGGACGCCTTCTAGGTAAAGGTGACTCATCTCCAGTCCCATCATTACCAAGATTCATATTGCAAAACAAAGATTTGGTAGGAGACACATCAATAACTTTTAGATCTTCATCTTTATTCTTATAAAAACTAGAAGAACACGCTTTCACAAAGCAATCTATCTTAGCACGCATCCTAGAGGTTCTTTCTTTGCACTCATCAATGGAAATTCTCATGGCTTTGAGAGACTCATTGATATCATGCTTAGGTGGGATAGATCTAAGTTTCAAAGAATCAACATCAAGAGAAATTCTATCAACGTTCTTAGCCAATTCATCAACCTTAAGCAATTTTTCTTCAAGCAAAGCATTGAAATTCTTTTGCGAATTCATAAACTCCTTAACACTAGTCTCAAATTCAGAGGGCATCTTATTAAAATATCCATAAGAATTGTTGTAGGAATTACCATAATTATTAGAGGAATTACTAGGGAACGGCCTAGGATTAAAGTTTCCTCTATACGCGTTGTCACCAAAATTATTCCTACCAACAAAATTCACATCCATAGATTCATTATTATTCTCAATAAAAGTAGACAAAGGCATATCATTATGATCAGAAGAAACACTTTTCGTAGCAAATAATTTCATAAGTTCATACATCTTTCCACTCAAAACATTATTTTCTTCTATCGCATGCACTTTTTTATGAGTAGATCTTTCGGTGTGCCACTGAGAATAATTAACCATAATATTATCTAGGAGTTTAGTAGCTTCTCCTAAAGTGATTTCCATAAAAGTGCCTCCCGCGGACGAATCTAAAAGATTTTTAGAAGCAAAATTCAATCCGGCATAATTTTTTTGTATAATCATCCAAAGATTCAAACCATGTGTAGGGAAATTACGTATCATTAATTTCATCCTCTCCCAAGCTTGTGCAACATGTTCATGATCAAGTTGCTTAAAATTCATGATATCGTTTCTAAGAGAGATGATTTTAGCGGGAGGAAAATACTTAGAGATAAAATCATCTTTGCACTTATTCCATGAATCAATAATATTTTTAGGCAAAGACGAAAACCAAGCTTTAGCACGATTTCTAAGCGAAAAAGGAAATAGCTTCAATTTAAAAATATCATTGTCCACATCTTTCTTCTTTTGCATATCACACAAATCAACGAAGCTATTTAGATGGGTAGCGGCATCTTCACTAGGAAGGCCGGCAAATTGATCTTTCATGACAAGATTCAACAAAGCAGCATTAATTTCACAAGATTCAGCATCGGTAAGAGGAGCAATCGGAGTGCTAAGAAAATCATTGTTGTTGGTATTGGTAAATTCACACAATTTAGTATTATCTTGAGCCATCATGACAAGCAAGCAATCCAACACACAAGCAAACAAGAAGCAAGCAAAAAAGAGGCGAACGGAAAAAAGAGGGCGAATAAAACGGCAAGGGTGAAGTGGGGAAGAGGAAAATGAGAGGCAAATGGCAAATAATGTAATGCGAGGGATAAGAGTTTGTGATGGGTACTTGGTATGTCTTGACTTGTGCGTAGACTCCCCGGGAACGGCGCCAGAAATCCTTCTTGCTAGCTCTTGAGCACTGCGTTGGTTTTCCCTTGAAGAGGAAAGGGTGATGCAGTAAAGTAGCGTAAGTATTTCCCTCAGTTTTTGAGAACCAATGTATCAATCCAGTAGGAGGCCACGCTCGAGTCCCACGCACCTACACAAACAAATAAGAACCTCGCAACCAACGTGATAAAGGGGTTGTCAATCCCTTCACGGTCACTTACAAGAGTGAGATCTGATAGAGATGATAAGATAATTTTTTTGGTATTTTTATGATAAAGACTAAAAGTAAAGAAAGCAAAATAAACGACGCCAGAAATAGCTAGTTGTTGGGAGATAAATATGATGGATAATAGACCCGGGGCCATAGGTTTCACTAGTGGCTTCTCTCAAGATAGCATAAGTATTACGGTGGGTAAACAAATTACTGTCGAGCAATTGATAGAATTGAGCATAGTTATGAGAATATCTAGGTATGATCATGTATATAGGCATCACGTCTGAGACAAGTAGACCGAAACGATTCTGCATCTACTACTATTACTCCACACATCGACCGCTATCCAGCATGCATCTAGAGTATTGAGTTCATAAGAACAGAGTAATGCTTTAAGCAAGATGACATGATGTAGAGGGATAAACTCATGCAATATGATATAAACCCCATCTTTTTATCCTCGATGGCAACAATACAATACGTGTCGTTTCCCCTACTGTCACTGGGATCGAGCACCGCAAGATTGAACCCAAAGCTAAACACTTCTCCCATTGCAAGAAAGATCAATCTAGTAGGCCAAACCAAACTGATAACTCGAAGAGACTTGCAAAGATAACCAATCATACGTAAAAGAATTCAGAGGAGATTCAAATATTGTTCATAGATAAACTTGATCATAAACCCACAATTCATCGGATCTCAACAAACACACCACAAAAGAAGATTACATCGAATAGATCTCCAAGAATATCAAGGAGAACTTTGTATTGAGATCCAAAGAGAGAGAAGAAGCCATCTAGCTAATAACTATGGACCCGAAGGTCTGAGGTAAACTACTCACACATCATCGGAGAGGCTATGGTGTTGATGTAGAAGCCCTCCGTGATCGATGCCCCCTCCGGCGGAGCGCCAGAAAAGGCCCCAAGATGGGACCTCACGGTACAGAAGGTTGCGGTGGTGGAAATAGGGTTTTGGCTCCGTATATGATGTTTCCAGGGTATATGGGTATATATAGGAGGAAGAAGTACATCGGTGGAGCAACGAGGGGCCCACGAGGGTGGAGGGCGCGCCCAGAGGGGTAGGCGCGCCCCCTGCCTCATGCCTTCCTCGTTGATTACTTTAAGTAGACTCCAAGTCCTCTAGATCATGTTTGTTCCGAAGATCACGTTCCCGAAGGTTTCATTCCGTTTGGACTCCGTTTGATATCGTTTTCCTTCGAAACACTGACAACAACAACAACAACAACAACAACAAAGCCTTTAGTCCCAAACAAGTTGGGGTAGGCTAGAGGTGAAACCCATAAGATCTCGCAACCAACTCATGGCTCTGGCACATGGATAGCAAGCTTCCACGCACCCCTGTCCATAGCTAGCTCTTTGGTGATACTCCAATCCTTCAGGTCTCTCTTAACGGACTCCTCCCATGTCAAATTCGGTCTACCCCACCCTCTCTTGACATTCTCCGCACGCTTTAGCCGTCCGCTATGCACTGGAGCTTCTGGAGGCCTGCGCTGAATATGCCCAAACCATCTCAGACGATGTTGGACAAGCTTCTCCTCAATTGGTGCTACCCCAACTCTATCTCGTATATCATCATTCCGGACTCGATCCTTCCTCATGTGGCCACACATCCATCTCAACATACGCATCTCCGCCACACCTAACTGTTGAACATGTCGCCTTTTAGTCGGCCAACACTCCACGCCATACAACATTGTGGGTCGAACCGCCGTCCTGTAGAACTTGCCTTTTAGCTTTTGTGGCACTCTCTTGTCACAGAGAATGCCAGGAGCTTGGCGCCACTTCATCCACCCGGCTTTGATTCGATGGTTCACATCTTCATCAATACCCCCATCCTCCTGCAACATTGACCCCAAATACCGAAAGGTGTCCTTCCGAGGTACCACCCGGCCATCAAGGCTAACCTCCTCCTCCTCACACCTAGTAGTACTGAAACCGCACATCATGTACTCGGTTTTAGTTCTACTAAGCCTAAACCCTTTCGATTCCAAGGTTTGTCTCCATAACTCTAACTTCCTATTTACCCCTGTTCGACTATCGTCAACTAGCACCACATCATCTGCAAAGAGCATACACCATGGGATATCTCCTTGTATATCCCTTGTGACCTCATCCATCACCAATGCAAAAAGATAAGGGCTCAAAGCTGGCCCCTGATGTAGTCCTATCTTAATCGGGAAGTCATCGGTGTCGACATCACTTGTTCGAACACTTGTCACAACATTATCGTACATGTCCTTGATGAGGGTAATGTACTTTGCTGGGACTTTGTGTTTCTCCAAGGCCCACCACATGAAATTCCGCGGTATCTTATCATAGGCCTTCTCCAAGTCAATGAACACCATATGCAAGTCCCTCTTTTGCTCCCTATATCTCTCCATAAGTTGTCGTACCAAGAAAATGGCTTCCATGGTCGACCTCCCAGGCATGAAACCAAACTGATTTTTGGTCACGCTTGTCATTCTTCTTAAGCGGTGCTCAATGACTGTCTCCCATAGCTTCATTATATGGCTCATCAGCTTAATTCCACGGTAATTAGTACAACTCTGAACATCTCCCTTGTTCTTGAAGATTGGTACTAATATACTCCGTCTCCATTCTTCTGGCATCTTGTTTGCCCGAAAAATGAGGTTGAAAAGCTTGGTTAGCCATACTATCGCTATGTCCCCGAGACCTTTCCACACCTCAATGGGGATACAATCAGGGCCCATCGCCTTGCCTCCTTTAATCCTTTTTAAAGCCTCCTTCACCCCGGACTCCTGGATTCGCCGCACAAAACGCATGCTGGTCTCATCAAAGGAGTCGTCCAGTTCAATGGTAGAACTCTCATTCTCCCCATTGAACAGCTTGTCGAAGTACTCCCGCCATCTATGCTTAATCTCCTCGTCCTTCACCAAGAGTTGGCCTGCTCCGTCCTTGATGCATTTGACTTGGCCAATATCCCTCGTCTTCCTCTCTCGGATCTTGGCCATCTTATAGATGTCCCTTTCACCTTCCTTCGTGCCTAACCGTTGGTAGAGGTCCTCATATGCCCGACCCCTTGCTTCACCAACAGCTCGCTTTGCGGCCTTCTTCGCCATCTTGTACTTCTCTATGTTGTCTGCACTCCTATCCAGGTATAGGCGTCTGAAGCAATCTTTCTTCTCTTTAATCGCCTTCTGGACATCATCATTCCACCACCAGGTATCCTTATCTTCGCTTCTCCTTCCCCTGGACACTCCAAAGTCCTCCGAGGCCACCTTACGAATGCAAGTCGCCATCTTCATCCACACATTGTCCACATCCCCTCCTTCCTCCCAAGGGCCCTCCTTAATGACCCTCTCCTTGAACACCTGAGCTCCCTCCCCCTTGAGCTTCCACCATTTCGTTCTAGCAACTTTGGCACGCTTATCCCGCTGGACACGGATCCGAAAGCGGAAGTCAGCAACCACCAGCTTATGCTGGGGTACAACATTCTCTCCAGGTATCACCTTACAGTCTAGGCACGCACGCCTATCTTCTCTTCTCGAGAGGATGAAATCAATCTGGCTAGAGTGTTGGCCACTACGAAAAGTCACCAGATGTGATCCTTCGAAACACTGGAATAGGCAAAAAACAAAAATTTGGGCTGGGCCTCCAGTTAATAGGTTAGTCCCAAAAATAATATAAAAGTGTATAATAAAGCCCAATAAACATCTAAAACAGAATATAATATAGCATGGAACAATCAAAAATTATAGATACGTTGGAGACGTACCAGTCAGCAGCTTTGCTCTGCCAGGCGTTCACAACGTCCGGCGTTGCTCCTGCAACGGTTCTTGCACCTAGCGGTGCTTCCAGGACTTAATTCTTCTGTGCAGCAGTGAGGATAATCCTCAAGTTACGGACCCAGTCCGTGTAGTTGCTACCATCATCTTTCAACTTAGCTTTCTCTAGGAACGCATTAAAATTCAAAGGAACAGTAGCACGGGCCATTGATCTACAACAACATAGACATGCAAAATACTATCAGGTACTAAGTTCATGATAAATTAAAGTTAAATTAATCATATTACTTAAGAACTGCCACTTAGATAGACATCCCTCTAATCATCTAAGTGATCACGTGATCCAAATCAACTAAACCATGTCCGACCATCACGTGAGATGGAGTAGTTTTCAATGGTGAACATCACTATGTTGATCATATCTACTATATGATTCACGCTCGACCTTTCGGTTTCAGTGTTCCGAGGCCATATCTGCATATGCTAGGCTCGTCAAGTTTAACCCGAGTATTCTGCGTGTGCAAAACTGGCTTGCACCCGTTGTATGTGAACATAGAGCTTATCACACCCGATCATCACGTGGTGTCTCAGCACGACGAACTTTCGCAACGGTGCATACTCAGGGAGAACACTTGTACCTTGAAATTTAGTGAGAGATCATATTATAATGCTACCACCGAACTAAGCAAAATAAGATGCATAAAGGATAAACATCACATGCAATCAATATAAGTGATATGATATGGCCATCATCATCTTGTGCCTTTGATCTCCATCTCTAAAGCACCTTCATGATCACCATCGTCACCGGCGCGACACCTTGATCTCCATCGTAGCATCGTTGTCGTCTCGCCAACTATTGCTTCTACTACTATCGCTACCGCTTAGTGATAAAGTAAAGCAATTACATGGCGATTGCATTTCATATAATAAAGCGACAACCATATGGCTCCTGCCAGTTGCCGATAACTGTGTTACAAAATATGATCATCTCATACAATAAAATTTAGCATCATGTCTTGACCATATCACATCACAACATGCCCTGCAAAAACAAGTTAGACGCCCTCTACTTTGTTGTTGCAAGTTTTACGTGGCTGCTACGGGCTGAGCAAGAACCGTTCTTACCTACGCATCAAAACCACAACGATTTTTCGTCAAGTGTGTTGTTTTAACCTTCAACAAGGACCGGGCGTAGTCACACTCGATTCAACTAAAGTTGGAGAAACTGACACCCGCTAGCCACCTGTGTGCAAAGCACGTCGGTAGAACCAGTTTTGCGTAAGCGTACGCGTAATGTCGGTCCGGGCCGCTTCATCCAACAATACCGCCGAATCAAAGTATGACATGCTGGTAAGCAGTATGACTATTATCGCCCACAACTCTTTGTGTTCTACTCGTGCATATAACATCTACGCATAGACCTGGCTCGGATGCCACTGTTGGGGAACGCAGTAATTTCAAAAAAAATCCGACGCACACGCAAGATCCATCTAGGTGATGCATAGCAACGAGAGGGGAGAGTGTTGTCCACGTACCCTCTTAGAACGAAAGCGGAAGCGTTATGACAACGCGGTTGATGTAGTCGTACGTCTTCACGATCCGACCAATCCTAGTATCGAAAGTACGACACCTCCGCGATCTGCACACGTTCGGCTCGGTGACGTCCCACGAACTCTCGATCCAGCTGAGTGTCGAGGGAGAGCTTTGTCAGCACGATGGAATGATGACGGTGATGATGCGGTTACTGATGCAGGGCTTCGCCTAAGCACTACAACGATATGACCGAGGTGGAATCTGTGGAGGGGGCACCGCACACGGCTAAGACAACTGTCAACGTGTGTGTCCATGGGGTGCCCCCTCTCCCGTATATAAACGAGTGGAGGAGGGGGAGGGCCGGCCCTCTCATGGCGCGTCCCAAGGGGAGTCCTACTCCCACCGGGAGTAGGATTCCCCCCTTCCCTAGTTGGAGTAGGAGAGGAAGGAAGGAGGAGAGAGGGAGAAGGAAAGGGGGGCGCCGCCCCCTTCCATAGTCCAATTCGGACCCAAGGGGGAGGGGGGCGCGGCCTGCCTTGGTCGCCCCTCTCTCTCTCCACTAAGGCCCATATGGCCCATTAGACTCCCCCGGGGGTTCCGGTAACCCCCCGGTACTCTGGTAATTGCCCGAACTCACCCGGAACCATTCCAAAGTCCAAACATAGTCGTCCAATATATCAATCTTTATTTCTCAACCATTTCGAGACTCCTCGTCATGTCCGTGATCACATCCGGGACTCCGAACAACCTTCGACACATCAAAACACATAAACTCATAATACCGATCGTCACCAAACGTTAAGCGTGCGGACCCTACGGGTTCGAGAACTATGTAGACATGACCGAGACTCATCTCCGGTCAATAACCAATAGCAGAACCTGGATGCTCATATTGGTTCCTACATATTCTATGAAGATCTTTATCGGTCAAACCGCATAACAACATACGCTGTTCCCTTTGTCATCGGTATGTTACTTGCCCGAGATACGATCGTCGGTATCTCAATACCTAGTTCAATCTCATTACCGGCAAGTCTCTTTACTCATTCCGTAATGCATCATCCTGCAACTAACTCATTAGTCACATTGCTTGCAAGGCTTATAGTGATGTGCATTACCGAGAGGGCCCAGAGATACCTCTCCGAAACACGGAGTGACAAATCCTAATCTCGATCTATGCCAACCCAACAAACACCATCGGAGACACCTGTAGAGCATCTTTATAATCACCCAGTTGCGTTGTGACGTTTGATAGCACACTAAGTGTTCGTCCGGTATTCGTGAGTTGCATAATCTCATAGTCATAGGAACATGTATAAGTCATGAAGAAAGCAATAGCAACAAACTAAACGATCAAGTGCTAAGCTAACGGAATGGGTCAAGTCAATCACATCATTCTGTAATGATGTGATCCCGTTAATCAAATGACAACTCATGTCTATGGCTAGGAAACTTAACCATCTTTGATTCAACGAGCTAGTCAAGTAGAGGCATACTAGTGACACTCTGTTTGTCTATGTATTCACACATGTACTAAGTTTCCGTTAAATACAATTTTAGCATGAATAATAAACATTTATCATGATATAAGGAAATATAAATAACAACTTTATTATTGCCTCTAGGGCATATTTCCTTCAGCAATGACGCTTTAAATTCGTGTGGTACAACATTGTCTGCTAGTTGAGTTCTGGCACCCTGTACATTCGTTGATGTGTTGAATTAAATTGGTGCTGGGTAATTTGATGGCCTGCATGTCGGTCTTTGCAGTGAATTAAACGCAGCCTGTACTAGTTAATGGAATGGGGTGTGCGAAGCCGGCATTTTAAACACAGATTGGCTGGAGACTTGTTCTCCAGGGCAAGAAGAACTAGTGCTAGCAAAAGATGTATCCGACATCAGATGGGCTGGACAAATCATATTGGTTCCGAATTTGTTCTGCTAGCAGGAGTTGGTTCTGAACTTGTGATATCTGTGCCCAGGAGATGATTTGAACGGTGCTAAATCTTATCATCATATTGGCTGGAGACTAATTCTCTCGGAGCAGGTTCCAAATAATGAATGCTCCTCAACCTGTTGCTGAAATTTCATCAGCAACAACATTATAACAATATCAAGGTTCTCTGAATCAAAGCAACTTATCTTAGTTTTCTTTGGATGGCGATCCAACTGAATCACACTAATAGTTTTTGCAACTGGTACATGCTCACCCAATCCCACCGTACATGTTTCAAAGATAGTATTTCACAGTAAAGGGTTCCAAATAAATCCATTTGAAAAATAATAATAAAGAGGATCGCCATGGAAGGGAAACATTGAAAACAACACTTGAGGATGTAGAGGATCCACATGAACCTCAACTTATGGTGACTACTACGAGTAGAGCAACCTCATTGCAATGGGTGTCGCTGGAGGGGAGAGAGAGAGAGAGAGAGAGAGAGAGAGAGAGAGAGAGAGAGAGAGAGAGAGAGAGAGAGAGAGAGATGGACGATACATCAACAATGCCCTATCTCAAAAAAAAGAAACTCTTCATCTTCATGTATTTCTTCTGGCTAGCAATGGCATGAATAGAGAGCAAGAACTAGAGAAGCAGAGTGAGAGAGGAGCTATGCAATGGACAAGAAATGGGGAGAAGATGCATGTGATGGTGTTGGTCGCTCCTGGATGTATGCTGCAAATAAATAAGATATTCTCTCCTCTAATCAATAGCATGGGATGAGTGTAGTTATTGTGTGGTGGGCATACTCACTTATTGATTGTGGAATACTAAAACTATACCACGTTGACACCCTGTGCATAAATCGCTATACATGCTCGTAGTACAAAAGTTGCACGAATCACATGGGAATGAATGGGCATGATATCGACCTCGTGTGGCTGCATATCCACTCATAATTTATCGCTATATACTATGTTATAGACTTATAGTACTCCGTAGTACATGTACCCAAAGAAACATACTAGTACACTTTTGTTGTGCTTTTTGTTGGTGCATTTGTGTTGGCTGCGTTGGGATAAGAAAACGACCGGAGAATATGATGATGTGGTACTCGCTTGTTTTCTTTGTGTTTTCATTTAGTCTTAAACGTAGTATATACGTTTATAAAGCTTTGTTTGTTCTATATTGTGTTTACGCCAAAACAGAATTTTCTTGAGGTCAAAATGGAATTCTTTCTCACCTGCCTGCACCGCTCCGCTCATCTCCATGTTCTTCTCTTGGGATGTTAATTTAATAAAGTGGCCCTCTTTGAGGGCTCTAGTTTGCCCGAAAGAAAAAAAATAAATCTCCCTGTTTTTTAAAATATTACTATGTACGCCCTCTTGATTCTCGGATCTGACGAGCGACTAAGTGACAACGCACTGCTGATTAACACTAGCATCTTATTTTGCCATTCTCAGATACGGGCACCGTCGTCGTCGAGACGAGCCTAACCAGAGTTGGCTATTCATCCGACCTCTCAGCTGATCCGATCAACAAGTCTCAAGGGGCACGGGTCAGTGCACCTACCTACCCCTGAAACATCAAAGAATGATGCCATGCGATGCGATTCGCCCTCCAATTAGCTAAGACATCCATACCCGTGTACTACTCTCATTTGTTGAGCTGCGGGTGAGCTCTCCGTACGTGCCTTAGATGCGTGCAATCTGCGGCCTCCATTTAATTTCTCCGGGAGTTGTTAGGGTTCTGGTTTTCTCTCTGGATCCGATGGAGATCTCATCTAGCTAGTCCGTTGAAGTGACAGGGTAAACGGGTTGCAGACTTGCAGCTGATGCATGGCTGCCTAACATTTGCTGACCGACCGGGGCGTACAGGATGGATGAGGTTGTTCTTGGCGTATGCGATTTTGCCACCAACCTGGAAGAGAAAACTTTTGCAAACTTGGTGTAACATCTTTAATGCGTACTCCCTCTAATCCGGTGAAAAATTTACAGATAGAAATTTAAGATAAATTATGGAGCCAAGTAAAAAATGCACTGGAAAAATGCAAACCCTCATCTCTCTCTTTTTAGTTATCCAACCCTCAATGAGCTAACTGTACGTAGAAATTAAGAAGACCATGTGTAGAATGTTATTGGTCTTGATTACTGTGTGATGAGGGAGAAGCATTTTCTTTTTTACTTTAAAATGCATTGGAAAAGATAGAAGTACACTTTTTTCTGGACAAATTTTAAAGCCATAACCTGAAGGAAGGAGTATACATCAGTACCTATAATACCTAAGTTCAGAAGAAGGACAGTAAGGGCATCGACATCTTCAATGCCGACCGCAAATTTCCTCCCGCATACACCCAGCTTCCCTAACTTTTTTTTAAAAAAAAGATGCACACGTTCCAATAGCCTCATACATAGAGTACAAACGTTCAAATAGCCGCATACATAGAGTATAGACGTTCAAATAGCCGCATGCATCAGTAGTTCAAATTTTAAAAAGTTCAAATATTACACTCCAACATTGTTGTCCCCTTTAACCGTTCACATATGCTCAATCAGATCTTTCTCTAGCTCCTCGTGAGTTGCTCGATGCCAAATTTGTTGATGCAACTGAATAAACTCTTCAAATGTGGCCGAATTCTGGTCTGGAAGTTCGATAAGATCACCCATGTTTTTAAATTCTAAAGCTACGACACCATCCTCACCCTCATCCTCGACAATCATGTTATGATCACACAACATGGCATCACCTCCCACAAGGTCTCCAAATCCCATTGGTTAGCAGGTCCACGAACAAAATGGGACTGTAGAACTTCGAGTGCCCTCTCGACATCCTTTCTAGCTGCTTCTTGTCTTTGGGCAAAGTGAGGGTTTTTCAGGTCAACTGGGTTAGAGATGGTGTTGACAAAGGTAGCCCACGGAGGATATATACCATCAACCAGATAGTAGCTCATGTCCATTTTACAATATAGTGGCAAGGAGGAGATTTTTCTTTAGTCAGCCTCGCAAATAATGGTGATTGACGCAGCACATATAACCTTGTTTATTACAACATGGCTTACACCCACGAATGATTAGCCTCACTCGAGGTAGATCTTCACGAAGTAGGCAATCTCTTGGCCCTTACAAACTCTTGGTTCAACTGCACATGATTTGGAGGCTCCCAAATGACACCTAACCAATATAGGGGACACCACTTTTCAAAAGGTAATACATGTTGTTATTGATGTTGAACTTCTTGCTCTTGTGCTTCAAAAGATAGTCTCCTAAACACTCAATCACTCTCTCACGGATTTGGCATGGTGGTGGGAGAAGGATTGGAAATGAAAGCAACTTTAGGGGGCTAGAAATCAATGATCAAATGGATGGAATGGAATGCCTTGATCTCAACACAAGTGTAGGTGGTTGTCTCATAGAAAATGGATATGGGAAGTGGTGGCTTCGTCCTGGTTGCTCTCTCTGAGGGTAGGTGATTGATACGTCTCCAACATATCTATAACTTATCAAGTATTCAGGCCATGTTTACAATAATTTTATATGGTTTTGGTATCATTTGATTAGAACTAACCTGGACTGACGCTGTTTTCAGCAGAACTACCGTGGTGTCGTTTTTTATGCAGAAATAAAAGTTCTCGGAATGGGCTGAAAATTTACGGTGATTTTTATGGACCAAAAGAGACCCCCGAAGCATCGGAGCTGGGCCAGGAAGTGGACGAGGGAGCCAGAAGCCTCGGGGGCGCGCCCACCGAGCTTGCGGGCCCCTCGGGCACCCCCTTGATGTGAGACCGACACCAAAAATTCCTATAAATACCCAAAACCCCATAAAGAACCCTATATGATAAGTTCCGCCACCGTAAGCCTCTGTAGCCAGGAAAAACCAATTGGGACCTGTTTGGCACCTTGCCGGAGGAGGAAATCATCACCGGAGGCCATCTTCATTATCCCGACGGCCACCATGATGAGGAGGGAGTAGTTCACCCTCGGGGCTGAGGGTATGTACTAGTAGCTATGTGTTTAATCTCTCTCTCTGTCACTCTCTCTCACTCTCTCACTCTCTCGTGTTCTTGATTTGACACGATCTTGATGTACCGCGAGCTTTGTTAATATATTTGGATCTTATGGTGTTCTTCCCTCTCTAACTTCTTTTGATGAATTGAGTCTTACTCTTTGAGGCTTCGTTATGTTGGATTGAATATTGGATTTGAGAACACTTGATGTATGTCTTGCATATGGATAATTGATACGTCTCCGTCGTATCTATAATATTTGATTGTTCCATGCCAATATTCTACAACTTTCATATACTTTTGGCAACTTTTTGTACTATTTTTGGGACTAACATATTGATCCAGTGCCTAGTGTCAATTCCTGTTTGTTGCATGTTTTTGTTTCGCAGAAAATCCATATAAAACAGAGTCCAAACGGAATAAAAACTGACGGAGATTTTTTTGGAATATATCTGATTTTTGGGAAGTGGAATCAACGCGAGACGATGCCCGAGGGGGCCACGGGGCAGGGGGCGCGCCCCTGACCCTCGTGGACACCCCATAAGGCGGTTGTTGCCCTTCTTTCGCCGCAAGAAAGCTAATATCCGGATAAAAATCGTGTTCAAATTTCAATCCAATCGGAGTTACGGATCTCCGGTTATAAAAGAAACGGTGAAAGGCCAGATCTGGGAGCGCAGAAACAGAGAGAGACAGAGAGACAGATCCAATCTCGGAGGGGATCTTGCCCCTCCCATGCCATGGAAGCCAAGGACCAGAGGGGAAACCCTTCTCCCGTCTAGGGAGAAGGTCAAGGAAGAAGAAGAAGAAGGGGGGCTCTCTCCCCCTCTCTTCCGGTGGCGCCGGAACGCCGCCGAGGCCATCATCGTCACCGCAATCTACACCAACACCTCCGTCATCTTCACCAACATCTCCATCACCTTCCCCCATCTATCTACAGCGGTCCACTCTCCCGCAACCCGCTGTACCCTCTACTTGAACATGGTGCTTTATGCTTCATATTATTATCCAATGATGTGTTGCCATCCTATGATGTCTGAGTAGATTTTCGTTGTCATATCGGTAATTGGTGAATTGCTATGATTGGTTTAATTTGCTTGTGGTTATGTTGATGTCCTTTGGTGCCCATCATATGAGCGCGCGCGTGGATCACACCATAGGGTTAGTTGTATATTGATAGGACTATGTATTGGAGGGCAAGAGTGTCAGAAGCTTCAACCTAGCATAGAAATTGATGCATACGGGATTGAAGGGGGACCAATATATCTTAATGCTATGGTTGGGTTTCACCTTAATGAACGTTACTAGTTGCGGATGCTTGCTAATAGTTCCAATCATAAGTGCATAGAATTCCAAGTCAAGGATGACATGCTAGCAGTGGCCTCTCCCACATAAAACTTGCTATCGGTCTAGTAAAGTAGTCAATTGCTTAGGGACAATTTCGCAACTCCTACCACCACTTTTCCACACTCGCTATACTAACTTTATTGCTTCTTTACTTAAAACAGCCCCTAGTTTTTATTTACGTGCTCTTTATATTCTTGCAAACCTATCCAACAACACCTACAAAGTACTTCTAGTTTCATACTTGTTTTAGGTAAAGCGAACGTTAAGCGTGCGTAGAGTTGTATCGGTGGTCGATAGAACTTGAGGGAATATTTGTTCTACCTTTAGCTCCTCGTTGGGTTCGACACTCTTACTTATCTAAAGAGACTACAATTGATCCCCTATATTTGTGGGTTATCAATAACCGTGGTGACAATGGGGTATTATATTGATTCAATTGATGTATGTTTTGGCACTCAACTCGCGGATTCCTGAGGTGACATTGGGGTAATCTATGCATAGGGGTTGATGCACGTTTTCGTCCTACGTTCTTTGATAGAAACTTTGGAGTGATTCTTTGTTGCACGTTGAGGGATTGTTATATGATCCAATTATGTTATCATTGTTGAGAGATCTTGCACTAGTGAAAGTATGAGCCCTAGGCCTTTTTTCAAGCATTGCAATATTGTTTTTGCTCACTTTTGTTACTAGTTACCTTGCTATTTTTATGTTTTCAGATTACAAAAAACCTATATCTATTATCCATATTACACTTGCATCACCATCTCTTCGCCGAACAAGTGCACCTATACAATTTACCATTGTATTGGGTGTGCTGGGGACACAAGAGACTCTTTGTTATTGGGTTGCAGGGTTGTTTGAGAGAGACCATCTTCATCCTACGTCTCCCATGGATTGATAAACCTTAGGTCATCCACTTGAGGGAAAATTGCTACTGTCCTACAAAACTCTGCGCTTGGAGGCCCAACACGAGTCTATAAGAAGAAGATTGCATAGTAGACATCAGTGGTGTGGGTTGGGTATATATAGCCTTCACCAAAGATCTGGCCGTTTACACACCTTTACACAACTCGGTGAGACCGAAAGAAATTCTCGGAGACACCAACTAGTGTAAAAGGTTCGAACATTAGATGTTCCGGTGAGACCGGATGAATCCACTTGGTGGGACTGATTTGTGATGACCTAAGCAGTTTTTTCATCTCGGTAATTCCGATTGGTTTCACTCGGAGATTCTGAAGTGAAAACAATGGATTACGGAAACTTGGCACTTGCACTTTGGTGGGAGAAAATGCCATCTTGGTGGAACCGAGTTTCTAGGGTTTAGGCAGTGGCTCTATTTGGAGCATCTCGGTGGGTCCGAATGTATCTGTCTCGGTGGGACCAAGAATGATTTTAGGGTTTTGGACATATTGGATTGTGATAGTGTAGCTGAGGTTTTTGGAGCAATATCTTCAAGCATTTGAGTAAATGACTCATGATCAAAATGTCACCCCCTTTTAATAGTATTGGCTTTCCTAAGGACTCAATCTGATCTTGGATCACTTAACCGAAAATGTAGAGTCTTGGAGCTTTTGCCAATGTATTTCCTTTGCACTTTGAGGGGTCCATAATCACATGTCCTTGCCATACCTACATTGAACTTTCCTGAAATGATCATTGAATAGACATTAGTTCAATGATGTATATGTTGTTATTAGTGAAGGACATATGCCCTAGAGGCAATAATAAAGTTGTTATTTATATTTCCTTATATCATGATAAATGTTTATTATTCATGCTAGAATTGTATTAACCGGAAACTTAGCACATGTGTGAATACATAGACAAACAAAGTGTCCCTAGTATGCCTCTACTTGACAAGCTCATTAATCAAAGATGGTTAAGTTTCCTAACCATAGACATGTGTTGTCATTTGATGAACGGGATCACATCATTAGGAGAATGATGTGATGGACAAGACCCATTCGTTAGCTTAGCATGTTGATCGTTCAGTTTTTATTGCTATTGCTTTCTTCATGACTTATACATGTTCCTTTGACTATGAGATTATGCAACTCCCGAATACCGGAGGAACACCTTGTGTGCTATCAAATGTCACAACATAACTGGGTGATTATAAAGATGCTCTACAGGTGTCTCCGATGGTGTTTGTTGGGTTGGCATAGATCGAGATTAGGATTTGTCACTCCGTGTATCGGGGAGGTACCTTTGGGCCCTCTCGGTAATGCACATCACTATAAGCCTTGCAAGCAATGTGACTAATGAGTTAGTTACAGGATGATGCATTATGGAATGAGTAAAGAGACTTGCCGGTAACGGGATTGAACTAGGTATTGAGATACCGACGATCGAATCTCGGGCAAGTAATATACCGATGACAAAGGGAACAACGTATGTTGTTATGCGGTTTGACCGATAAAGATCTTCGTAGAATATGTAGGAGCAAATATGAGCATTTAGGTTCCGCTATTGGTTATTGACCGGAGATGTGTCTCGGTCATGTCTACATAGTTCTCGAACCCGTAGGGTCCGCACGCTTAACGTTCGATGATGATTTGTATTATGAGTTATGTAATTTGATGTACCGAAGGTTGTTCGGAGTCCCGGATGAGATCACGGACAAGACGAGGAGTCTCCAAATGGTCGAGACATAAATATTGATATATTGGAAGGTTATATTCGGACATCGGAAGGGTTCCGAAGTGTATTGGGTATTTTTCGGAGTACCGGGAGGTTACCGGAACCCCCTCGGGAGTCTATGGGCCTTATTGGGCCCTAGTGGAGAAAGAGGGTGCTACCTCTTGAGCATGCGTTGGTTTTCCCTTGAAGAGGTAAGGGTGATCCAGCAAAGTAGCGTAAGTATTTCCCTCAGTTTTTGAGAACCAAGGTATCAATCCAGTAGGAGGCCACATGCAAGTCCCTCATACCTACACAAACAAATAAGAACCTTGCAACCAACGCGATAAAGGGGTTGCGAATCCCTTCATGACCACTTGCAGAAGTGAGATCTGATAGAGATGATAATATTTTTGCTATTTTATGATAAAGATTGAAAGTAAAAATAGATTGGAAACTTATATGATGGAAAATAGACTCGGGGGCCATAGGTTTCACTAGTGGCTTCTCTCAAGATAGCATAAGTATTACGGTGGGTGAACAAATTACTGTCAAGCAATTGATAGAAAAGTGCATAATTATGAGAATATCTAGGCATGATCATGTATATAGGCATCACGTCCGTGACAAGTAGACCGACTCCTGCCTGCATCTACTACTATTACTCCACACATCGGCCGCTATCCAGCATGCATCTAGAGTATTAAGTTCATAAGAATAGAGTAACGCATTAGGCAAGATGACATGATGTAGAGGGATAAACTCAAGCAATATGATATAAACCCCATCTTTTTATCCTCGATGGCAACAATACAATACGTCTCGTTTCCCCTTCTGTCACTGGGATCGAGCAACGCAAGATTGAACCCAAAGGTAAGCACTTCTCCCATTGCAAGAAAGATCAATCTAGTAGGCCAAACCAAACTGATAATTCGAAGAGACTTGCAAAGATAACCAATCATACATAAAATAATTCAGAGAAGATTCAAATATTGTTCATAGATAATCTTGATCATAAACCCACAATTCATCGGATCTCGACAAACACACCGCAAAAAGAGTTACATCGAATAGATCTCCAAGAAGATCGAGAAGAACTTTGTATTGAGATCCAAAGAGAGAGAAGAAGCCATCTAGCTAATAACTATGGACCCGAAGGTCTGAGGTAAACTACTCACACATCATCGGAGAGGCTATGGTGTTGATGTAGAAGCCCTCCGTGATCGATTCCCCCTCCGGCGGAGTGCCGGAAAAGGCCCCAAGATGGGATCTCACGGGTACAGAACGTTGCGGTGGTGGAAATAGGGTTTCATGGTGCTCCTGGTTGGTTTCGGGGTATATGGGTATATATAGGAGGAAGAAGTAGGTCGGTGGAGCTGCGAGGGGCTCACGAGGGTGGGGGGCGCACCCAGGGGGCAGGCGCGCCTCCCTGCCTCGTGGCCTCCTCGTTGATTTCTTGACGTCCACTCCAAGTCCTCTGGATCACGCTTGTTCCAAAAATCACGCTCCCGAAGGTTTCATTCCGTTTGGACTCCGTTTGATATTCCTTTTCTCCGAAACACTGAAATAGGCAAAAAAACAGCAATTTGCACTGGGCCTTGAGTTAATAGGTTAGTCCCAAAAATAATATAAAAGTGTATAGTAAAGCCCATTAAACATCCAAAACGGATAATATAATAGCATGGAACAAAAAAAAATTATAGATACGTTGGAGACGTATCAAGCATCCCCAAGCTTAATTCCTGCTCGTCCTCGAGTAGGTAAATGATAAAAACAGAATTTTTTATGTGGAATGCTACCTACCATATTTCTCAATGTAATTTTCTTTATTCTGGCATGAATGTTCAGATCCGAAAGATTCAAGATAAAAGTTTAATATTGACATAAAAATAATAATACTTCAAGCATACTAACCAAGCAATTATGTCTTCTCAAAATAACATAGCCAAAGAAATCTCATCCCTACAAAATCATATAGTTTGGCCATGCTTCATTTTCGTCACACAAGATGCTCTCATCTTGCACAACCCCGATGACAAGCCAAGCAATTGTTTCATACTTTAGTAATCTCAAACTTTTTTCAACTTTCACGCAATACATGAGCGTGAGCCATGGACATAGCACTATGGGTGGAATAGAATATGATGATGGGGGTTGTGTGGAGAAGACAAAAAAGGAGAAAGTCTCACATTGACGCGGTTAATCAACGGGCTAGGGAGATGCCCATCAATTGATGTCAATGCAAGGAGTAGGGATTGCCATGCAACGAATGCACTAGAGCTATAAATGTATGAATGCTCAACAAAAGAAACTAAGTGGGTGTGCATCCAACTTGTTTGCTCACGAAGACCTAGGGCATTTGAGGAAGCCCATTGTTGGAATATACAAGCCAAGTTCTATAATGAAAAATTCCCACTAGTATATGAAAGTGACAAAACAAGAGACTCTCTATCATAAAGATCATGGTGCTACGTTGAAGCACAAGTGTGGAAAAAGGATAGTAGCATTGTCCCTTTTTATTTCTCTTTTTTTTTCTTTTTTTTTCTTTTTTGGGCCTTTTTTTATTTGGCCTTTCTCCTTTTTTTTATTTTTTATTTGGGACAATGCTCTATTAATGATGATCATCACACTTCTATTTATTTACAACTCGATGATTACAACTCGATACTAGAACAAAATATGACTCTATATGAATGCCTCCGGCGGTGTACCGGGATGGGCAGTGAATCAAGAGTGACATGTATGAAATAATATGCATGGTGGCTTTGCCACAAATACGATGTCAACTACATGATCATGCAAGGCAATATGAGAATGATGAAGCGTGTCATAATAAACGGAACGGTGGAAAGTTGCATGGCAATATATCTCGGAATGGCTATGGAAATGCCATAATAGGTAGGTATGGTGGCTGTTTTGAGGAAGATATAGGAAGGTTTATGTGTGATAGAGCGTATCGTATCAAGGGGTTTGGATGCACCGGCCAAGTTTGCACCAACTCTCAAGGTGAGAAAGGGCAATGCACGGTACCGAAGAGGCTAGCAATGATGGAAGGTTGAGAGTGCGTATAATCCATGGACTCAACATTAGTCATAAAGAACTCACATACTTATTGCAAAAATCTACAAGTCATCAAAAACCAAGCACTACGCGCATGCTCCTAGGGGGATAGATTGGTAGGAAAAGACCATCGCTCGTCCCCGACCGCCACTCATAAGGAAGACAATCAAAGACTCATGTTTCAAATTTGTTACACAACGTTTACCATACGTGCATGCTACGGTACTTGCAAACTTCAACACAAGTATTTCTCAAATTCACAACTACTCAACTAGCACAACTTTAATACCACTATCTCCATATCTCAAAACAATCATCAAGTATCAAACTTCTCTTAGTATTCAATGCACTTATATGAAAGTTTTTATTATATCCATCTTGGATGCCTATCATATTAGGACTAATTTTATAGCCAAAGCAAATTACCATGCTGTTCTAAAGACTCTCAAAATAATATAAGTGAAGCATGAGAGATCAATAATTTCTATAAAATAAAACCACCACCGTGTTCTAAAAGATATAAGTGAAGCACTAGAGCAAAATTGTTTAGCTCAAAAGATATAACTGAAGCACATAGAGTATTCTAATAAATTCCGATTAATGTGTGTATCTCCCAAAAGGTGTGTACAGCAAGTATGATTGTGGTGAACTAAAAAGCAAAGACTCAAATCATACAAGACGCTCCAAGCAAAACACATGTCATGTGGTGAATAAAAATATAGCTCCAAGTAAAGTTACCGATGGACGAAGACAAAAGAGGGGATGCCTTCCGGGGCATACCCAAGCTTAGGCTTTTTGGTTGTCCTTGGATTTTAACTTGGGGTGCCTTGGGCATCCCCAAGCTTAGGCTCTTGCCACTCCTTGTTCCATAATCCATCAAATCTTTACCCAAAACTTGAAAACTTGAAAACTTCACAACACAAAACTTAACAGAAAATCTCGTGAGCTACGTTAGCGAAAGAAAACAAAACACCACTTCAAGGTACTGTAATGAACTCATTATTTATTTATATTGGTGTTAAACCTACTGTATTCCAACTTCTCTATGGTTCATAACCTCCGATACTAGCCATAGATTCATCAAAATAGGCAAACAACACACGAAAAACTGAATCTGTCAAAAACATAACAGTCTGTAGTAATCTGTATCAAATGCATACTTCTGGAACTCCAAAAATTCTAAAATAAATTTCTGGACGTGAGGAATTAATCTATTAATCATCTTTAAAAAGAATCAACTAAATATCACTCTCCAGTAAAAAGTTGTAGCTAATCTCGTGAGCGCTAAAGTTTCTGTTTTTTACAGCAAGATAAAAAAGACTTCACCCAAGTCTTCCCAAAGGTTCTACTTGGCACAAACACTAATTAAAACATGAAAAAACATCTAACCAGAGGCTAGATCAAAGATTTATTACTAAATAGAACCAAAAAGCAAGAAACAAAAATAAAATTGGGTTGCCTCCCAACAAGCGCTATCGTTTAACGCCCCTAGCTAGGCATAAAGGCAAGGATAGATCTAGGTATTGTCATCTTTGGCATGCAATCCATAAGTAGCTCTCATAATAGATTCATAAGGTAATTTAATTTTCTTTCTAGCAAATTGTTCCATGTCTTTCCTTGACGGAAATTGGAATCTAATATTCCCTTCTTTCATATCAATAATTGCACCAATCGTTCTAAGGAAAGGTCTATCAAGAATTATAGGACATGAAGGATTGCAATCTATATCAAGGACAATGAAATCTATGGGCACATAATTCCTATTTGCAACAATAAGAACATCATTAATTCTTCCCATAGGTTTCTTAATTGTGGAATCCTCAATGTGCAAGTTTAAAGAACAATCATCAAATTCACGAAAACCTAACATATCACACAAAGTTTTTGGAATCGTGGAAACACTAGCACCCAAATCACACAAAGCATAGCATTCATGATCTTTAATTTTAGTTTTAGTAGTAGGTTCCCACTCATCATAAAGTTTTCTAGGGATAGAAACTTCCAATTCAAGCTTTTCTCCATAAGATTGCATTAAAGCATCAACGATATGTTTGGTAAAAGCCTTATTTTGACTATAAGCATGTGGAGAATTTAGCACAGATTGCAACAAGGAAATACAATCTATTAAAGAGCAATTATCATAATTAAATTCCTTGAAATCCAAAATAGTGGGTTCATTGCTATGTAAAGTTTTGACCTCTTCAATCCCACTTTTACCAATTTTTGCATCAAGATCTTAAAACTCCGAATCATTGGGGCGCCTTTTAACTAAAGTTGACTCATCTCCAGTCCCATCATTATCAAGATTCATATTGCAAAACAAAGATTCAATAGGAGACACATCAATCACTTTTAGATCTTCATCCTTATTACTCTCTAGATCTTCCGGTTTAGCGGCCATCTTATTGACTAAGGTGGCCTGCTTATCCGAAATTTGGGCAATTAATTTTTCAAGATAAGCAAACTGAGATCTCAATCCGTAAAATTCCTTAGACATATCATCAAGCTCTTTATTCATGTACTCCATAAAGCTTTTTTGTTCTTTAAGCTCGTTTCTAAAGAAATTATTATGCTCAAATTGCAACGTCATAAAGCTTTTGACGTTGTTTTCAATTTCTTCCAACCTTTTAAGGTAAGGATCAACGTTTTTAGGCAGGGCCATTAGGGCAAACAGGCAACAAGAAGCAAACGAAAAAGAGGCGAATGTAAAGAGAGGGTGAATAAAACGGCAAGGGTGAAGTGGGGGAGAGGAAAACGAGAGGCAAATGGCAAATAATGTAATGCGAGGGATAAGAGTTTGTGATGGGTACTTGGTATGTCTTGACTTGTGCATAGACTCCCCGGCAACGGCGCCAGAAATCCTTCTTGCTACCTCTTGAGCATGCGTTAGTTTTCCGTTGAAGAGGAAAAGGTGATGCAGCAAAGTAGCGTAAGTATTTCCCTTAGTTTTTGAGAACCAAGGTATCAATCCAGTAGGAGGCCACACGCAAGTCCCTCGTACCTACACAAACAAATAAGAACCTTACAACCAACGTGATAAAGGGGTTGTCAATCCCTTCACGGCCACTTGCAAAAGTGAGATCTGATAAAGATGATAATACTTTTGGTATTTTTATGATAAAGATTGAAAGTAAAGCTTGCAAAGTAAAAATGGATTGGAAACTTATATGATGGAAAATAGACCCGGGGGGCATAGGTTTCACTAGTGGCTTCTCGCAAGATAGCATAAGTATTACGGTGGGTGAACAAATTACTATCGAGCAATTGATAGAAAAGTGCATAATTATGAGAATATATAGGCATGATCATGTATATAGGCATCACGTCCGTGACAAGTAGACCGACTCCTGCCTGCATCTACTACTATTACTCCACACATCGACCGCTATCCAGCATGCATCTAGAGTATTAAGTTCATAAGAACAGAGTAACGCATTAGGCAAGATGACATGATGTAGAGGGATAAACTCAAGCAATATGATATAAACCCCATCTTTTTATCCTCGATGGCAACAATACAATATGTGTCGTTTCCCCTTCTGTCACTGGGATCAAGCAACGCAAGATTGAACCCAAAGCTAAGCACTTCTTCCATTGCAAGAAAGATCAATCTAGTAGGCCAAACCAAACCGATAATTCAAAGAGACTTGCAAAGATAACCAATCATACATAAAAGAATTCGGAGAAGATTCAAATATTGTTCATAGATAATCTTGATCATAAACCCACAATTCATCGGATCTCGACAAACACACCGCAAAAAGAGTTACATAAAATAGATCTTCAAGAAGATCGAGGAGAACTATGTATTGAGATCCAAGGAGAGAGAAGAAGCCATCTAGCTAATAACTATGGACCCGAAGGTCTGTGGTAAACTACTCACACATCATCGGAGAGGCTATGGTGTTGATGTAGAAGCCCTCCGTGATCGGTTCCCCCTTCGGCGGAGCACCGAAAATGGCCCCAAGATGGGATCTCACGGGTACAGAAGGTTGCGGCGGTGGAAATAGCGTTTCGTGGTGCTCCTGGTTGGTTTCGGGGTATATGGGTATATATAGGAGGAAGAAGTCGGTCGGTGGAGCTGCGAGGGGCCCACGAGGGTGGGGGACGTGCCTAGGGGGGCAGGCGCGCCTCCCTGCCTCGTGGCCTCCTCGTTGATTTCTTGACGTCCACTCCAAGTCCTCTCGATCATGTTTGTTCCAAAAATCACGCTCCCGAAGGTTTCATTCCGTTTGGACTCCGTTTGATATTCCTTTTCTGCGAAATACTGAAATAGGCAAAAAAACAGCAATTTGCACTGGGCCCTGGGTTAATAGGTTAGTCCCAAAAATAATATAAAAGTGTATAGTAAAGCCCATTAAACATCCAAAATGGATAATATAGTAGCATGGAACAATAAAAAATTATAGATACGTTGGATACGTATCAGAGGGCAGCAAGCAAGGTGTGGGGCGTGCCCCCTAGGCCCAAACCGAATTGGTTTAGGGTTTGGGGGGCCGGCCCTCTCTTTCCTTCTCCCCTCCTCCTCTTTCCTCCTTCTCCTAGTAGGAATAGGAAAGGGGGGGCAAACCTACTTGGAGTAGGATTGCCCCCCCTTGGCGCGCGCCTCCTCCTATGCCGGCCTCCTCCTCCCTCCCTCCTTTATATACGTGGGGAGGGTGCACCCCAAAGGACACAGAAGATTTGTCTTAGCCGTGTGCGGTTCCCCCCCTCCATAGTTACACACCTCGGTCATATCGTCATAGTGCTTAGGAGAAGCCCTGCGGCGGTAACATTATCATCACCGTTGCCACGCCGTCGTGCTGACGGAATTCTCCCTCGGCCTCAACTAGATCAAGAGTACGAGGGACATCATCGAGCTGAACGTGTGCTGAACACGGAGGTGCCGTACGTTCGGTGCTAGGATCGGTCGGATCGTGAAGGCATACGACTACATCAACCGCGTTGATAACGCTTCCGCTTTCGGTCTACGAGGGTATGTGGACACACTCTCCCACTCGTTGCTATGCATCACATAGATAGATCTTGCATGATCGTAGGAATTTTTTTGAAATTACTGCGTTCCCCAACAGTGGCATCCGAGCCAGGTCTATGCGTAGATGTTATATGCACGAGTAGAACACAAAGAGTTGTGGGCGATAATAGTCATACTTCTTACCATCATGTCATACTTTGATTCAGCGGTATTGTTGGATGAAGCGGCCCAGACTGACATTACATGACCGCGTTCATGAGACTGGTTCTACCGCCGTGCTTCGCACACAGGTGGCTAGTGGGTGTCTATTTCTCCAGCTTTAGTTGAATCGAGTTTGACTACGCCCGGTCCTTGTTGAAGGTTAAAACATCACACTTGACGAAAAATCGTTGTGGTTTTGATGCGTAGGTAAGAATGGTTCTTGCTAAGCCCGTAGCAGCCACGTAAAACTTGCAACAACAAAGTAGAGGACGTCTAACTTGTTTTTGCAGGGCATGTTGTGATGTGATATGGTCAAGACATGATGTGATATAATTTGTTATATGAGATGATCATGTTTTGTTAAAGTTATCGGCAACTGGCAGGAGCCTTATGGTTGTCTCCTTATTGCATAAGATGCAAGCGCCATATAATTTCTTTACTTTATCGCTATGCGATAGCAATAGTTGCAAAAGCAATAGTTGGCGAGACGACCGTGTGACGACAGGTTGATAGAGATCAAGATGATGGAGATCATGGTGTCATGCCGGTAACGATGGAGATCATAACGGTACTTTGGAGATGGAGATCAAAGGCACAAGATGATGATGGCCATATCATGTCACATATTTTGATTGCATGTGATGTTTATCTTTTATGCATCTTATTTTTCTTAGTACGACGGTAGCATTATGAGATGATCCCTTACTAAAATTTGAAGGTATAAGTGTTCTCCCTGAGTATGCACCGTTGCGACAGTTCTTCGTGCTGAGACACCACGTGATGATCGGGTGTGATAAGCTCTATGTTCACATACAACGGGTGCAAGCCAGTTTTGCACACGCAGAATACTCGGGTTAAACTTGACGAGCCTAGCATATGCAAATATGGCCTCGGAACACTGAGACCGAAAGGTCGAGCGTGAATCATATAGTAGACATGATCAACATAGTGATGTTCACCATTGAAAACTTCTCCATCTCACGTGATGATCGGACATGGTTTAGTTGATATGGATCACGTGATCATTTAGATGAATAGAGGGATGTCTATCTAAGTGGGATTTCTTAAGTAATATGATTAATTGAACTTTAATTTATCATGAACTTAGTCCTGATAGTATTAGCATATCTATGTTGTAGATCAATAGCTCGCGATGTAGCTCCCCGTTTATTTTTTATATGTTCCTAGAGAAATATAAGTTGAAAGATGATAGTAGCAATGATGCGGACTTGGTCCGTGATCTGAGGATTTTCCTCATTGCTGCACAGAAGAATTATGTCCTTGATGCACCGCTAGGTGACAGACCTATTGCAGGAGCAGATGCAAACGTTATGAACATTTGACAAAGCTCGGTATGATGACTACTTGATAGTTTAGTGGACCATGCTTTACGGCTTAAAACCGGGACTTCAAAAGCGTTTTGAACGCCATGGATCATATGAGATGTTCCAAGAGTTGAAATTAGTATTTCAGACTCATGCCCGTGTCGAGAGATATGAGACCTCTGACAGTACTTTGCCTACAAGATGGAGGAGAATAGCTCAACCAGTGAGCATGTGCTCAGATTGTCTGGGTACTACAATCACTTGAATCAAGTGGGAGTTAAGCTTCCAGATAAAATAGTGATTGACAGAGTTCTCTAGTCACTATCACCAAGTTACTAGAACTTCGTGATGAACTATAAAATGCAAGGGATGACGAAAACGATTCCCGAGCTCTTCGTGATGCTGAAATCGACGAAGGTAGAAATCAAGAAAAGCATCAAATGTTGATGGTTGACAAGACCACTAGTTTCAAGTAAAAGGGCAAGGGAAAGAAAGGGAACTTCAAGAAGAATGGCAAGCAAGTTGCCACTTCCATGAAGAAGCCCAAAGCTAGACCCAAGCCTGAAACTGAGTGCTTCTTGTTGGGGAACATAGTAATTTCAAAAAAATTCCTACACACACGCAAGATCATGGTGATGCATAGCAACAAGAGGGGAGAGTGTTGTCTATATACCTTCGTAGACCGTAAGCGAAGTGTTTATCAACGCGGTTGATGTAGTCGTACACCTTCACGATCCGTCCCGATCAAGTACCGAACGTACGGCACCTCCGCGTTCAGCACACGTTCAGCTCGATGACGTCCTCGCCTTCTTGATCCAGCAAGACGGGCGGAGTAGTTGATGAGTTCCGGCAGCACGACGACATGGTGATGGTTTTGGTGAAGAACAATCTCCGCACGGCTTCGCCTAAGCACTACGAAAACTATGACGGAGGATAAACTAGAGGGGACGGGGTTGCCAACACACGGCTTGGTGTTTCTTGATCTATCTTGGGTGCTATACCTACCTCTCTATTTATATGTTGAGCCTTGGGGTCGAAACTTGGAGTAAAAGCCTCCACAAAGTCGGTTTCACCCGAAAGGCAAGAGTCCTTCTCGGACTCCTGGGCCAGACGCCAGGGTTCCCGGCGTTTGGACCCAGACGCCAGGGACACTGGCGGCTGGCCCCTGAACTCCGCAAAACTTCCTTTTGCGCTTTCCATAACCCTTGTGGGCTTTCCCCTTTGGCCCAAATAAAGTGTTCTCGTACCCAAACATTTCGGGAAACATCCGGAACCCCTTCCGGTGAATTCTAGAACCCTTCCGGAGACCAAACACTATTATCCCATATATCAATGTTTATCTCCGGACCATTCTGGAGTTCCTCGTCATGTCCGTGATCTCATCCGGGACTCCGAACAACATTCGGTTGCCAACATACATAACTCATATAATACTATATCATCAACGAACGTTAAGCGTGCGGACCCTATGGGTTCGAGAACTATGTAGACATGACCGAGACACCTCTCTGGTCAATAACCAATAGCGGAACCTGGATGCCCATATTGGCTCCTACATATTCTATGAAGATCTTTATCGGTCGAACTGCATAACAATATACATTGTTCCCTTTGTCATTGGTATGTTACTTGCCCGAGATTCGATCGTCAGTATCACTATACCTAGTTCAATCTCGTTACCGGCAAGTCTCTTTACTTGTTCCGTAATGCATCATCCCACAACTAACTCATTAGTCACATTGCTTGCAAGGCTTATAGTGATGTGCATTACCAAGAGGGCCCAGAGATACCTCTCCGACAATCGGAGTGACAAATCCTAATCTCGATCTATGCCAGCTCAACAAGTACCATCGGAGACACCTGTAGAGCACCTTTATAATCACGCAGTTACGTTGTGACGTTTGGTAGCACACAAAGTGTTCCTCCGGTATTCGGGAGTTGCATAATCTCATAGTCATAGGAACATGTATAAGTCATGAAGAAAGCAATAGTAACATACTAAACGATCAAATGCTAAGCTAACGGAATGGTTCAAGTCAATCACATCATTCTCTAATGATGTGATCCCGTTAATCAAATGACAACTCATGTCTATGGCTAGGAAACTTAACCATCTTTGATTCAACGAGCTAGTCAAGTAGAGGCATACTAGTGACACTCTGTTTGTCTATGTATTCACACATGTACTAAGTTTCCGGTTAATACAATTCTAGCATGAATAATAAACATTTATCATGATATAAGGAAATATAAATAACAACTTTATTATTGCCTCTAGGGCATATTTCCTTCAGTCTCCCACTTTCACTAGAGTCAATAATCTAGTTCACATTGCCATGTGATTTAACACCAATAGTTCACATCACCATGTGATTAACACCCATAGTTCACATCACCATGTGACCAACACTCAAAGGGTTTACTAGAGTCAGTAATCTTAGTTCACATCGCCATGTGATTAACACCCAAAGAGTACTAAGGTGTGATCATGTTTTCCTTGTGAGTGAAGTTTAGTCAACGGGTCTGCCATATTCAGATCTGTATGTATTTTGCAAATTTCTATGTCAACAATGCTCTGCATGGAGCTACTCTAGCTAATTGCTCCCACTTTCAATATGTATCCAGATTGAGACTTAGAGTCATCTGGATCAGTGTCAAAACTTGCATCGACGTAACCCTTTATGACGAACCTTTTATCACCTCCATAATCGAGAAACATATCCTTATTCCACTAAGGATAATTTTGACCGTTGTCCAGTGATCTACTCCTAGATCACTATTGTACTCCCTTGCCAAACACAGTGCAGGGTATACAATAGGTCTGGTACACAGCATGGCATACTTTTATAGAACCTATGGCTGAGGCATAGGGAGTGACTTTCATTCTCTTCCTATCTTCTGCTGTGGTCGGGTTTTGAGTCTTACACCTTGCAACACATGCAAGAACTCTTTCTTTGACTGTTCCATTTTGAACTACTTCAAAAACTTGTCAAGGTATGTACTCATTGAAAAAACTTATCAAGCGTCTTGATCTATCTCTATAGATCTTGCTCAATATGTAAGCAGCTTCATTGAGGTCTTTCTTTGAAAAACTCCTTTCAAACACTCCTTTATGCTTTCCAGAAATTTCTACATCATTTCCGATCAACAATATGTCATTCACATATACTTATCAGAAAGGTTGTAGTGCTCCCACTCACTTTCTTGTAAATACAGGCTTCATCGCAAGTCTGTATAAAACTATATGTTTTGATCAACTCATAAAAGTGTATATTCCAACTCCGAGATGCTTGCACCAGTCCAAAAATGGATCGCCGGAGCTTTGCACACTTTGTTAGCACCTTTAGGAACGACAAAACCTTCTGGTTGCATCATATACAACTCTTCTTAAGAAATCCATTAAGGAATGCAGTTTTTGTTTATCCATTTGACAGATTTCATAAAATGCAGCAATTGCTAACATGATTCGGACAAACTTAAGCATCGCTACGAGTGAGAAAAACTTATCGTAGTCAACACCTTGAACTTGTCGAAAACCTTTTGCGACAATTCGAGCTTTGTAGATAATAACACTACTATCAGCGTCCGTCTTCCTCTTGAAGATCCATTTATTCTCAATGGCTCATCGATCATTGGGCAAGTCAATCAAAGTCAACACTTTGTTCTCATACATGGATCCCATCTCAGATTTCATGGCCTAAAGACATTTTGCGGAAACTGGGCTCATCATCGCTTCCTCATAGTTCGTAGGTTCATCATGGTCAAGTAACATGACCTCCAGAACAGGATTACCGTACCACTCTGGTGTGGAACGTACTCTGGTTGACCTACGAGGTTCGGTAGTAAATTGATCTGAAGTTTCATGATCATCATCATTAACTTCCTCACTAATTGGTGTAGGCATCACTGGAACTGATTTCTGTGATGAACTACTTCGGGAGAAGGTACAGTTACCTCATCAAGTTCTACTTTCCATCCACTCACTTCTTTTGAGAGAAACTTCTTCTTTAGAAAGAATCCATTCTTAGCAACAAAGATCTTGCCTTCGGATCTGTGATAGAAGGTGTACCCAACATTTTCTTTTGGGTATCCTATGAAGACGCACTTCTCCGATTTGGGTTCGAGCTTATCAGGTTGAAACTTTTTCACATAAGCATTGCAACCGCAAACATTAAGAAACGACAGCTTAGGTTTCTAGCCAAACCATAGTTCATACGGTGTCGTCTCAACGGATTAGACGGTGCCCTATTTAATGTGAATGTAGCTGTCTCTAATGCATAACCCCAAAACGATAGTGGTAATCCGGTAAGAGACATCATAGATTGCACTATATCCAATAAAGTACGGTTATGACGTTCAGACACACCATTATGCAGTGGTGTTCCAGGTGGCACGAGTTTGTGAAACTATTCCACATTGTTTTAATTGAAGACCAAACTCGTAACTCAAATATTCATCTCCGCGATCAGATCGTAGAAAATTTATTTTCTTGTTACGATGATTTTCCACTTCACTCTGAAATTCTTTGAACTTTTCATATGTTTGAGACTTATGTTTCATCAAGTAGATATACCCATATCTGCTCAAATCATCTGTGAAGGTCAGAAAATAACGATACCCGCCGCGAGCCTCAACACTCATTGGACTGCATACATTAGTATGTATTATTTCCAATAAGTCAGTTGCTCGCTCCATTGTTCCAGAGAACGGAGTCTTAGTCATCTTGCCCATGAGGCATGGTTCGCAAGCATCAAGTGATTCATAATCAAGTGATTCCAAAAGCCCATCAACATGGAGTTTCTTCATGCGCTTTACACCAATATGACTTAAACGACAGTGCCACAAATAAGTTGCACTATCATTATTAACTTTGCATCTTTTGGCTTCAATATTATGAATATGTGTATCACTATGATTGAGATTCAATAAACCATTTATATTGAGTGTATGACCATAGAAGGTTTTATTCATGTAAATAGAACAACAATTATTCTTTGACTTAAATGAATAACCGTATTGCAATAAACATGATCAAATCATATTCATTCTCAACGCAAACACCAAATAACATTTATTTTAGGTTCAACACTAATCCCGAAGGTAAAGGGAGTGTGCGATGGTGATCTTATCAACCTTGGAATCACTTCCAACACACATCATCACCTCGCCCTTAACTAGTCTCTGTTTATTTTGCAACTCCCGTTTCGAGTTACTACTCTTAGCAACTTAACCAGTATCAAATACCGAGGGGTTGCTATAAACACTAGTAAAGTACACATCAATAACATGTATATCCAATATACCTTTATTCACTATGCCATCCTTCTTATCCGCCAAGTATCTAGGGCAGTTCCACTTCCAGTGACCATTTCCTTTGCAGTAGAAGCACTCTGTTTCAGGCTTGGGTCTAGCTTTGGGCTTCTTCATGGGAGTGGCAACTTGCTTGCCATTTTTTTGAAGTTCCCTTTCTTTCCCTGGCCCTTTTACTTGAAACTAGTGGTCTTGTCAACCATCAACATTTGATGCTTTTCTTGATTTCTACCTTCGTCGATTTCAGCATCACGAAGAGCTCGGGAATCATTTTCGTTATCCCTTGCATATTATAGTTCATCACGAAGTTCTAGTAACTTGGTGATAGTGACTAGAGAACTCCGTCAATCACTATTTTATCTGGAAGATTAACTCCCACTTGATTCAAGCGATTGTAGTACTCAGACAATCTGAGCGCATGCTCACTGGTTGAGCTATTCTCCTCCATCTTGTAGGCAAAGTACTGTCAGAGGTCTCATACCTCTTGACACAGGCATGAGTATGAAATACTAATTTCAACTCTTGGAACATCTTATATGCTCCGTGGCGTTCAAAACATTTTTGAAGTCCTGGTTCTAAGCCATAAAGCATGGTGCACTAAACTATCAAGTAGTCATCATACCGAGCTTGTCAAACGTTCATAACGTCTGCATTTGCTCCTGCAATAGTTCTGTCACCTAGAGGTGCATCAAGGACATAATTCTTCTGTGCAACAATGAGGATAATCCTCATATCACGGACCAAGTCCGCATCATTGCTACTACCATCTTTCAACTTATTTTTCTCTAGGAACATATCAAAAATAAACGAGGAGCTACATCGCGAGCTATTGATCTACAACATAGTTATGCAAATACTATCAGGACTAAGTTCATGATAAATTAAAGTTCAATTAATCATATTACTTAAGAACTCCCACTTAGATAGACATCCCTCTAGTCATCTAAATGATCACGTGATCCATATCAACTAAACCATGTCCGATCATCACGTGAGATGGAGTAGTTTTCAATGGTGAACATCACTATGTTGATCATATCTACTATATGATTCACGCTCGACCTTTCGGTCTCAGTGTTCCGAGGCCATATCTGCATATTCTAGGCTCGTCAAGTTTAACACGAGTATTCTGCGTGTGCAAAGCTGGCTTGCACCCGTTGTATGTGAACGTAGAGCTTATCACACCCGATCATCACGTGGTGTCTCAGCACGAAGAACTGTCGCAATGGTGCATACTCAGGGAGAACACTTATACCTTGAAATTTAGTGAGGGATCATCTTATAATGCTACCAACGTACTAAGCAAAATAAGATGCATAAAAGATAAACATCACATGCAATCAAAATATGTGACATGATATGGCCATCATCATCTTGTGCCTTTGATCTCCATCTCCAAAGTACCGTCATGATCTCCATCGTCACCGGATGACACCATGATCTCCATCATCTTGATCTCTATCAACGTGTCGTCACATGGTCGTCTCGCCAACTATTGCTTTTGCAACTATTGCTATCGCATAGCGATAAAGTAAAGAAATTATATGGCGTTTGCATCTTTTGCAATAAAGAGACAACCATAACGCTCCTGCCAGTTGCCGATAACTTTAACAAAACATGATCATCACATACAACAATTTATATATCATCACGTCTTGTCCATATCACATCACAACATGCCCTGCAAAAACAAGTTAGACGTCCTCTACTTTGTTGTTGCAAGTTTTACATGGCTGCTACGGGCTTAGGAAGAACCGTTCTTACCTACGCATCAAAACCACAACAATTTTTCATCAAGTGTGCTGTTTTAACCTTCAACAAGGACCGGGCGTAGTCACACTCGATTCAACTAAAGTTGGAGAAACAGACACCCACTAGCCACCAGTGTGCGAAGCACGGCGGTAGAACCAGTCTCATGAACGCGGTCATGTAATGTCGGTCTGGACCGCTTCATCCAACAATACCGCCGAATCAAAGTATGACATGCTGGTAAGCAGTATGACTATTATCGCCCACAACTCTTTGTGTTCTACTCGTGCATATAACATCTACGCATAGACCTGGCTCTGATACCACTATTGGGGAACGCAGTAATTTCAAAAAAAATCCTACGCACACGCAAGATCCATCTAGGTGATGCATAGCAACGAGCGGGAGAGTGTGTCCACGTACCCTCGTAGACCGAAACCGGAAGCGTTATATCAACGCGGTTGATGTAGTCGTACGTCTTCACGATCCGACCGATCCTAGCACCCAACGTACGGCACCTCCGTGTTCAGCACACGTTCAGCTCGATGACGTCCCTCCTACTCTTGATCCAGTTGAGGCCGAGGGAGAGTTCCGTCAGCACGATGGTGTGGCGACGGTGATGATGAAGTTACAGGCGCAGGGCTTCGCCTAAGCACTATGATGATATGACCGAGGTGTGTAACTGTGGAGGCGGCACCGCACACGGCTAAGACAATGATCAACTTGTGTGTCTTTGGGGTGCCCACTGGCCACTTATATAAAGGAGCAAGGGGAGGGGGGCGGCGGCCTCATAGGGTGCGCCCCAAGGGGGGAATCCTACTCCTACTAGGAGTAGGTTCCCCCTTTCGTAGTCCAACTAGGAGGGGAAGGAAAGAGGAGGAGGGGAGAAGGAAAGAGGGGGCCGGCCCAAGGGGCGCGCGCCAGGTGTGGGGAATACTACTAGGACTCCCCAGTCCAAGTAGGATTCCCCTCCTCTTTCCTATTTGGAGTAGGAGAGAAGGAAAGAGAGGTAGAGGGAGAAGGAAAGGGGGGGCGCGCCCCCACCCCTTGTCCAATTCGGTTTGGGCAGGGGGCGAAGCGCGCGTCACCTCTTGTCCCTTCTCCCCTCTCTCCACTAAAGCCCAATAAGGCCCATTACTTCTCCCGGCGAATTCCCATAACTCTCCGGTACTCCGAAAAATACCAGAATCACTCGGAACCTTTCCGATGTCCGATTATAGCCTTCCAATATATCGATCTTTACGTCTCGAACATTTCAAGACTCCTTGTCATGTCCGTGATCTCATCCGGGACTCCGAACAACCTTCGGTAGATCAAATCACATAACTCATAATACAAATCGTCATCGAAAGTTAAGTGTGCGGACCCTACGGGTTCGAGAACTATGTAGACATGACCGACACACATCTACGGTCAATAGCCAATAGCGGAACCTGGATGCTCATATTGGCTCCTACATATTCTACGAAGATCTTTATCGGTCAAACTGCATAACAACATACGTTGTTCCCTTTGTCATCGGTATGTTACTTGTCCGAGATTCGATCGTTGGTATCCTCATACCTAGTTCAATCTCGTTACCGGCAAGTCTCTTTACTCGTTCTGTAATGCATCATCCCGCAACTAACTCATTAGTCACAATGCCTGCAAGGCTTATAGTGATGTGCATTATGATATGTCACCAACGTATCTATAATTTATGAAGTATTCATGCTATTATATTATCCATCTTAGATGTTTTAGATGCATTTATATGCTATTTTATATGATTTTGGGGACTAACCTATTAACCTATAGCCCAGTGCCAGTTTATGTTTTCTCCTTGTTTTTGAATTTTGCAGAAAAGGAATACCAAACGGAGTCCAATTGACGTGCCAATTTTTGATGATTTTTTATGGACCAAAAGAAGACCACGGAGCATCGGAATTGGGCCAGAAGAGTCCCGGGCTGCCCACGAGGGTGGGGGGCGCGCCCACCCCCTGGGTGCGTGGGCCTGCCTCGTGGATAGCTCGGGCACCTCCTTGACGTGAGACCGACGCCAAAAATTCCTATAAATACAGAAACCTCAGAAAATTAACCTAGATTAGAAATTCCGCCGCCGCAAGCCTCTATAGCCATGAGAAATCAATCTAGGCCCTCTCTGGCACCCTGCCGGAGGGGGCCATCATCACCGATGGCCATGGAGGAGTATCCCGAAGAGGCCATCATCGCCATGAAGGCCAAGGATCAGAGGGAGAACCTTTCCCCATCTAGGGGGGAGGCCATGGAGGAGGAAGCACAAGGGGGAGAACCTCTCCTCCTCTATCTTGGTGGCACCGGAGTGCCATTGAGAGGGGAATCATCGCCGCGGTGATCGTCTTCATCAACATCACCATCATCATCACCATCCTCATCTCTTTTACGCGGTCCACTCTCCCGCACCCCGCTGTAATCCCTACTTGAATATGGTGCTTTATGCCACATATTATGATCCAATGATGTGTTTCCATCCTATGATGTTTTGAGTAGATATCTCTTGTCTTTGGGTTGATTGATGATCTAGATTGGTACGAGTTGTATGTTTTATTTTGGTGCTGTCCTATTGTGCCCTCCGTGTCGCGCAAGCGTGAGGGATTCCCGTTGTAGGGTGTTGCAATACGTTCATGATTCGCTTATAGTGGGTTGCTTGAGTGTCAGAATCGTAAACCCGAGTAAGGGGGTTGTTGCGTATGGGATAAAGGGGACTTGATATGTTAATGCTATGGTTGGGTTTTACCTTAATGATCTTTAGTAGTCGCGGATGCTTGCTAGAGTTCCAATCATAAGTGCATATGATCGAAGTAGAGAAAGTATGTTAGCTTATGCCTCTCCCTCATATGAAATTGCAATGACGACTACTGGTCTTGTTAACAATTGCCCAGGACAATTCCGCACACCGATCCACCATTATTCCACACCCGCTATTTATAATATTTAGTAATATATTCTAACTTTATGATAACAACACCTACTTTCATATTTTAGCTCTCGGATATCATGCAAAGTTATCCTCTTCATACCCACAACGTAGTTTTATTTCTCGTTTCTAGTTGGAAGCAAACGTTCGGTGTACGTAGAGTCGTATCAGTGGCAGATATGACTTGAGAGAATATTGATCTTACCTTTAGCTCCTTGTGGGTTCGACACTCCATACTTATCACTTCCACCTTTGGGAATTGCTACGATGATTCCCTGCACTTGGGGATTATCACATTACCGAGAGGGCCCAGAGATACCTCTCTGATACACGGAGTGACAAATCCTAATCTCGATATATGCCAACTCAACAAACACCTTCGGAGACACCTGTAGAGCATCTTTATAATCACCCAGTTACGTTGTGACGTTTGATAGCACACTAAGTGTTCCTCCGGTATTCGGGAGTTGCATAATCTCATAGTCATAGGAACATGTATAAGTCATGATGAAAGCAATAGCAATAAACAAAACGATCATAGTGCTAAGCTAACGGATGGGTCTTGTCCATCACATCATTCTCTAATGATGTGATCTCGTTCATCAAATGACAACACATGTCTATGGCTAGGAAACTTAACCATTTTTTATTAACGAGCTAGTCAAGTAGAGGCATACTAGGGACACTTTGTTTGTCTATGTATTCACACATGTACTAAGTTTCCGGTTAATACAATTCTAGCATGAATAATAAATATTTATCATGAAATAAGGAAATAAATAATAACTTTATTATTGCCTCTGGGCATATTTCCTTCAATTACTGCGTTCCCCAACAATTAGTTACCAAAACCACCCGGGGATTAGTTGCACTTTCACTTTCTCTGCAACTTTGCCTTGTTCGACAAATGGTGGTGGAAACACATGGTGTCTTAAGCTCGATGGTACTTTTCAAAAACCGGGTCTCGAGCTTCTGGGTGAAAACCCTAGCACTACAAAAAAATATACTTCCGTGATGATACGTGTTTGTCACAGTAGGTCGCGTTTTCTGTCATGCATGTACATCCATGAAAAATTTATGATAGTATCAAGATAGTCATACCTGTGCTGTCGTAGAAGTGTTCCATGACATTGCCACAATTATCATCACGGAAGTGTCCACTTCCATGACGATAAATCGCGCGTCACAGAAGTGCTTTCGTTAAGGGTGATCGACACGTGGCATCCACCGTAACGGAACACCGTTAAGCTATCGGGTCGGGTTTTGGATCCAATAACCCGTTAACAGCCCCGACCAATGGGGATTTTCCACGTGTAAAATCATCATTGGCTGGAGGAAACACGTGTCGGCTCACCGTTGGGACAGATGTCATCCGCTCATTGGACCGAAGGCGCCTATGATACGGCGACACGTGGCACGGACCAACAGAGGCCCATTCCTATGAAAAGGCCGGCCCGTTTGACTTGGTCAAAAGGTGGCGGGCCGGCCCACGGAAAGCCTGTTAACGACATGTTCGCATATAGCCCATTTACAGCCCGCTAACCCAGGGCCCATTACGCCCTATCCGAATTAGGCCCAGTAGCATCATCTGGGCCGTCCAATATGATTCAGCCCGTTTTAACTTTCGGCCCATGTGTGGCCCATGACTTCTTTCGGCCCATATGAGGACCTTTGTAACTCTTGGCCCATTAACGGCCCGTGGTGAAACTGGTCCGTAATGAACAGTGTATCACTTTATACCCATTAACGGCCCGTTATTCCATTGGGCCGTTTCCAACCCAAGTTATCTTTCGGCCTTCTCAGGGCCCATTGATTCTTGGGCTCATTTGCAGCATTCGGTTACATATGGCCCGTTACTGTCATTTTCTGCTTGTGGGCCAAATTCAGCCCGTCGTTACAGTCGGCCCGTTTGCGGACCGTTAATACGTTGGGCCGTTTTCATGTCAAAAAAACCCATTGGGCTGTTTTCATAGAGTTATCAAATATGGCCTATTAACGACCCCTTATGGTCCACGAATAGTACGGCCCATGATTGGCGAAATGATGATACGCCCCGTAGAAGGCCCATGGATCCTACGGCCCGTATGAGGCCCATGGATAGTACGGCCCGTAGAAGGCCCATGGACCCTACGGCCCGTAGAAGGCCCATGGACCCTAAGGCCCGTATAGAAGGCCCATGGATCCTACGGCCGGACGAAGGCCCATGGATCATACGGCCTGCAGGAGGCCCATGGTTACAATAGTCCGTGTGTTGCCATGATTATTTTGGCCTAGTTACCAAAAATAGGCTATTGTGGCCACTAGAAAAAAACAGAAAAAGAACTGCAGTGACTTCAAGCAAACAACTAAACAAGACAATAAGGAAATAAATAAGCAAGCAATTAACGCTAGCCTATAACCGCTATTACAGATATTACATCCACTGGGCATCAAAGTTCTCCACCAGTGCAAATATAGGGAACAAAGCAGCACATTACATACACTGGCTGTCAAAATTGGCCACCAGTGCAAATAAACGCGGCAGCAAAACAAGAGCATAACTGAAACAACTTCAGAAGAGCTCAAGAAACGTTATCCTGGGTATCCACCATGCTGGCAATAAGCTTAGCAAGCTGATTAGCTTTGTCCTGTTTGGCGCTAAAATCCTCCAACGCTTGCTGTTGCACCAGAAAGTATGCATCTGAATGCTCCAGGGACTTCCGCAGTCCTTCCGCTTCTTGTCGCAGCACAGCTGATCGATGTCTTTCAGCTTGTAGTTGAGACTCAAGAAACCGAATTGATCCAGACAGTGAGTTTGAATAGGTTCTGCAAGCAGTAGTGGCCAGTAACTCGAACACTATACCAAGACAGGACTTTGGGGTTGTCTCGCTGTCTTCAAGATAGTATTCCTTAGCTGTTTTATCAGCTTTGTTGGAGACCAACAAGGATGTGTCACTATCTTGAACCTTATCTGCATTACTTCCTTTACCATTGCTTAATAAGGCACTCTTCCCCAATATTCTGTTAGCATTCTAAAAGAAGAAACAAGCAGACACATAACAAGTTTAGCATGTACTAGTATATGAAACTCATTTCGGTGAACCAGTTCATTAGTAAGGTGGACATGATTAAACTACCAAGTCTTCTATTGCCAAGTACTAGTACATAATAAAAGCATCAAACAAACATATATCTATGTCCTATGGTCACTGCATTGTCTTGCCAAATCAAAATAGAGACACGGTTCAAATCATATAAGTTCAAGACAAAGCAACAGTGAAAGAATACAAAACGTGGGAAACTACACGGCAGAACAAGATTTCAGATGGGTACCACGGGTCTACATGTACAACAACACTATTGGCTCTGTTGTGATGCTAGTAATGTGCATGATATGAAAGTCGACTGTATACACAATTGAAATTGAAATCAACAGAGCTATTGATAAGAGCAAACCTGTTAAAGAAACATGCGCGAACATACCTGCTGTGCCATTGGAGTTTCGATTGGATCCTTCATTTTAAAAATAAGTTTGTATGAGTAAATACAGTGATACAAGAGCAAAGCAACCGTAGTTAAAAAAGGCGCGCCTAAGCGAGCGCTTAAGCGCGCCTAGGCTCTAGGCATTGGCAAAACGCATTGCGCATAACTACGCATAATCTGTGCATAACTGCGCATAAGCATGCACTTTGGTCAGTAAAGCGCAAGGCGGTGGCAAAACGCACAATTAACGCCTAACGCTTTTTTGAACTATGATAGCAATGGAATCTTAAATTAGAACAGTTGTTCTTCAGGTTTAGGCACTTGTTCTACATGAACAGAGTACAGTAAGACGCAAGAATATAATACTTAAAAATAGAAAATGAGCTCATAGACCTTACCACATTCTTGGTTCGGGACCAGTACAGAACAAGGCGTTCCCAGTCATCGTCCAGTAAATGTGTCTCAGGAGAACGTAGGGGAATTTGATGAGTTTCTTTGCCGGTGAAGTATGTTTTCTTCAGGTAATTCCGATACTGCCACCAAGCATTCTTGAAGATAGTAGAGGTATTAGCACAGGTTACCTCATCCTGAGTTTCCAAATCGGTCCTTCTCTATAGAGAAAAATGGGAAAATTTATTGTATTATAACCATCATGGAGGTAGGATGTATGGGACGAAGCAAAGTAATTGCCATGAATAACATTACTTACACATAACTCCTGGACAAACACCTGCAACTGGCATTTTCCTTCATCTTCAGTATAATATTTCCAAGATGGGAAGATACGCACATACGATTTAACAACATCAAATGCGATAGATGCTAAACTACGACTGGCTGGTTGTGCTTCCTCCACATGAATAGGCGTACTAACTGGTGGAGTTGGGGTTCGCCGTGATAGTATTGGCCCTTTGGGCACTGGAGCTGCCTTACTAACTGCTCTTGTTTGGGAGCTCTGTGGTGGAGATGGTGCTGTGTCAACAGGAACTGGGTTACTATCGGCTGGGGTTGGGGTTAGATTGGGTGAAGCTGGTTCTCTGTCCATCGCAGTAGGGGTACAATCTGCGAGAGTTTGGGTTATGCGTGGTAGGGCTGGTTCTTGTGCCTGTACAACCGGGGTGCTATCTCCACCAAGAGGTAGCACTGTTTTATTTGAAGACCATGTTTTTAGTCCGCTAGATACTGGCATCACCCGCTCCAATTCAAATGGCTGATCAACAGGAAACATAGTTGAATGTACAGACATTGTATGAGAGACAGATGCAATAGATAGTGTGGAAAAAAGAGGGCATGAAATAGTTGACATGTATATTGTTTTACTAAAACGGATAGCATGACATAATTTCACATATATGATGTCTATCTAAACTGGATAGCATAGCATAACATAATTCAAAGATATGATGAATAACTAAACAGGATCGCATGACATAATTCACCTACATGTTATCTAAGTAATCAGGATCGCATCATTTAATTCACATATGTGATTTATATGCTAAACAGAGGGCATTCGATATGATGTCCGAACTAAGAACATGGTGTTGAATATTGTGTATATGATGTCTAAACTATGCAATGCAAGACACCGTATGCATGATATGAGCAGTACAACCGTGCCAAGTTAGAGCATACACCTCAGTGGGGGAATAGGACTGGTCATCTGTCTCTGAATCCATCTCTGAGGAGCTATCGGGACCCAACAAGAGATCTGCTTCGACAGGTAGCACTGTCTGCTCTGAAGGCCTTGTTTTCACTCCAGATTTTTCCATCTCCCACCCAAATGGCTGATTCACAGGAAGAGTAGTTTAATGTACAAACATTGTCGACAAATGGAAATGTAATGAAGAAAATGATGGGCAAGATATCATTCAAATATATGATGCCTGGTTAAACAGGATGGCATTGCACATTTCACATATATTATGGCTGGCTAAAAGACATGAGACTGCATAATTCCCATATATGATATAGAAACTAAACAGGTGGCATTACAGAACATGTCTAAACTAAGCAGATGACATATATGATGTCAAAAGTAGGCACTGCAAGGCAATATATGCATGATATGAATAACATCATCATGCCAAGGTAGAGCAAACACTTTGGGGGGTAAATAGGAGTGGTCAGCGGCGTCTGAATCCGCCTCAGAACAGATATCTTCCTCTGGATTACAATCTGGAGAGGGGTGGGGAGGGTTTGCCATTGAACCCACCATGGAGCGATGTCTGCATGACATTGTATTGCCGCACAAAACTCTTCTCGTTTTCTCTACATGTTCAGCATGACTGTGTACAATATCAGACATGCATACGAAAAAAATATGGTGAGATTATGTAAGGAGAGCATGCAGAAATTTAGAGTGATGGTAACAACTAGTGGATCAACGTTTTTCCGTTGAACCAAAATAGCCCTAATGGATCGACGTGAATGTATAGTAATAAGTGATGCAACAAGTGTACAACCTCTTTGCCGTAGCCGTGTCGACCTCAACATCATTGGGTTGGTCGCTGAAGCAGTTGAGGCAGAGGTGGCTGTCGGAGGTGTGGAGGAAGATCTGAGGAATCTGTAGACGGCGTCCAGGGCACTGCTCTGTTGTGATAGATCGTTCTGTCGTTGGAGCAGCTCCGGTGAGCCGTAAGACGTCAAGGCTGAAGCAGCACAAGACAGACATCGTCAATCTCAAGTGGGATTCTAATAGCATCTCCAATAGATGATGTAAAATGGATGTAAAATTAACATCACCAAAAACCACCTGACTACAACAGATGAGGTAAAAACTGTTGACTCTGAACTTAACTGCCGAAACTGAAATTTACTGTGGAATCTGAATGCTACTGTCGAAACTGAACGGAATGGTAGCAGAGAGGCACTTGACATGTAGTTTAGGGAGGTCCTGCAGTTCATCTTCAACCTGCACCCCCCTGAGCCGCCAGCCACCACCGGCCAAACCGCTGGCCCCAGCGCCGCCTCTCCGCCCGAAACAACTCGCCACCGCCGCCCCGGCCAGCCCTCTAGGCCCCCCGCCCCCCTGAACCCTAAGATAGATAGTGGGGTACCTCTCCGACGAGCCCCGTCCCCGCTGCGGGTGGTTCTTCCTTAACTCCGGCGAGCCCCCCAACCCCTGAAAATCGACTGACCCAAAAGTCGATTCAGTCGACTGAAGTGTGGCTTAATCGGAGCAGAGCAGCAGCACGAGCGAGGGGGAGAGCAGCAACAGCAGCTGGGCGAGCGAGCGATTGAGCGAGAGCCGGGCAGCAGCAGCAGATCCGGCTGGTATGGACGCCGCCGCCGAAGGGGCCTCGCACTGGGGGAGAGCCGCCGTGGAGATGTCGCCCGCGGCGCCGGCTTCAAGGTAGCCGCTCCATGGGGGTGCGAGATGGAGCACCGTCGGCGCCGGGAGGTCAAGTTAAGGAGAAGGTGCGATGCGATGAGTGTACAACCTCTTTGGTGGCGCCGAGTAGGCCTCGGCTTCGTCCGAGGAGCCGGTGAGGATGCTGCGGTTCTGGTGGAGCAGGTTAAGGCAGCGCTGTGGGGATGGAGCAGCCGCGATAGACGAGGCGATCGTCGGAGCAGCTCCTTGGAGGTGGAGGACGGGGCGGCTGAACTGGCGGGACGGCGAGATGGACGACGGATCCTCATCCGGGGAGGTGGACGAGGGACGTCGAGCTGTTGCGGTGGACGACGTCGTCGGGGAAGAGGCTCCGGCTGGGCAGCGGTGACATGGCGGATGGAGGAGGGTGGGGTTTCACGGCTGGAGCGGAGAGGTTATGGCGGCCTGGGATTTCGAATGGCGAAAAGGGGGCGATGGGAGGGGGTGAATCATGACTTAGGGACGCGCTTGTCCAAAATGTAGGGTGTGTTAGAAAAGTACCCCCCACCGATTTGAACTAGCGGCCCTTTCGGCTCAGGGTTAGAAGGGGGATTTCGCGTGTCGGGATTTGGCAGCTGGAGGGAGTTTTCGCGCACGTTGTAATTTCGGGATAGCAAGGCGCGGGTTGTGAAGGCGCCAGTTTTGGGAGCACGATATCTGAATTTTCGGGATATAACAAGACGCGGGTTGAATTTTAGGGACAAGCCTAACGTGTAGTAATATTGTACTTGTACGTACCAAATCAATTCGCACTTCCCTCAACCAAAAAGAAAACGAAAAAAATAAAACTATTCACACCACACAAAGAGAGAGTCTTGCCCCGTTTTACTATACAAATGCTATTCAAAGCTACTCCCTCCTTCCATCTATATAGGGCCTAATGCGTTTTTCGATGCTAACTTTGACCAAATATTAGAGCAATGATATATGACATGCAACTTACACAAAGCACACCGTTAAATTCGTCTGTGAAAGGTTCTTTCAATGATATAATTTTCACATTATGCATGTCATGTATTATTAATCTTGTCAATAGTCAAAGACGGTCTTAAAAATCTCATTATGCCCTATATAGATGGAAGGAGGGAGTATGAATCCATGTTATGTCTGATTAAATTTTTTCGCTTGCTGTATAATGCATGTAACCTACTCATACCAACATTTTAGTGCATTCCAAATGTCTATACTACCGCTGCAATTCGAACTAAATTTGAATTCGTTTCTCTACTTCCATAAGAATCTACAATCATGATTGTTGCCAACTTCAACCATCATAGTTTCCTTGCTATCCGCCAGATATAAATCGGACGGCCTATAATGCAGGATGGCAGGCACACCATCATCAACAACTCTTTTTTTTTATAAGAGTAGAGATAAAATATATTAAATGTAGTATAACATGTTCATAACCACACCATGTGTATCACCGTTATATATATTCACACATGCATCGGTTTGAACCACTATGATAAATTCTTCAAATATCCGAATTCGCTTTTTATAATGAAGTATATATGATCTCTATTCGTCTTTTACACCCACACAACCCTCTTATCTTTGTAGCTAGTGCTAACTTTCTCTTGTGCATGCACACGCCCACATCCCTCTCACCCTCCCTCAGCATTCTCTAGCTCCATTGCGCAAATTCGTCTTTTCACTTTAGGTCGTTCACCCACGGTGTGTGTAGGCCCCCCAGCTCCTTCTTTACCGCACACATCGATCGATATGCCTCTCTAGCCAGGCGTGCCTAGCACAAACACAAGCTTCCCCTCTTCTCTTGTCATCGTCCATGCCTCACTCCCACCACTCTTTTCATCATTCTCGTACTCGCACACTCCTCCCCCCTCGATATAGTATGCCTCTCGTACCACCTCCTACATGCATTCCTCTCTCTCTATCCTTCTCCCCGTGCCTCATTTTCTTCTAACACACACATGCATGTATACCGATCGATCTCCCAACATATACCTAGATTGACTTTAACTACCCCCCATCGATCGACGTACCTCACAAGTTATGTCTCTCCTTTCTCTAACAAAGGGCGATTGATCTTCCTATGTAGTTACGTCTGCTTACCACAACCACATCGTCCCCCCTCATCATTCGTGCATGCCTCCCGACCCGTCTCTCACACGCACGTGCACAGACAACAAGCAGCCATCTCCTCTCTTATTGATATTGTGGGCGTGCGCTCCATTTGTCTAGCAAGCCTATCCCACCATTTGTTAGAAGCAACTCCATTACCACCCCTCCAACACTCTAGCTCTATCTCTCTCCCAACCTTATTCCTCTCCTGCACATATGCATGGATGCCGATCGATCTCCCTTAATACATGAGGCAGATCGATCTCCTTAATACATGAGGTAGGCCTCTCTCCTCCTCCACACATATACCAGCCATTGTACCTCTATAGTTAATTGGGCCTCCCTCTTCCCCCACCACACACCGATAGTCGAGCGCTGCAGGTAGGTATCCATGCCACAGAGACAAACTGCACATGTCCCATCTCACGTTCCAGTAGGCCAGCCACTCTATATCTTTGACGTGGGCACACACAAATTCGATGGCACTCTTTATCGATCACGCGCGCACACACACACATCATCCCTCTCTTCAATTCTATGGACACCTCAAGCCGATGATACCTCCACTCTCTTCTCGTGGATCACCCCCTCTATTTATATGTTATATCCAGGACTCTATTTCACACACATTGCATATGTTACATTTTTTGATTGACCCCCCCCAAAAAAACTCTCAAGAACCCACACACTATATATCTGTAGGTTTGTATCTCTCTCACACAACCCCACGTAGGTGGTGTACGTATACAAGAAGAGAATAGGTGCACCGTGCACGTACTCACGCTTCGTGGCCAGCCACACCCGCGCGGGTACATGGTGGAGCTCATTTCTTTACGAAATGGCAGCCCACGTGCTAATTTGAACGCCTGTAGCGGTTGTTTACCTAGGGAGGTCGTGTACCACGCGTGCACGAAACAAAGTTCGACTTGACGCGTTGCCGCGTTATTTTTAAATAAAGTTATAGCGCTCAATGGCACGTACACAGAATATAAAACGATTTTTATGGAGAAAAAGGTAGTCCGCTCACTATATACAATGGAGCCTGCCTGCCTGGTTTGTCGCTCTTCAGAGTATCTCACACAAGGCTGCGGTGGCCTCTCTCTCTCTCTCACCGTTGGTCACTGATCCGGCCGCATCCCGTCCGCCGGGGGAAAGGGAGTGCGGTGGCCTCTCTCTCTCTCACCGTTGGTCACTGATCCGGCCGCATCCCGTCCGCTGGGGGAAAGGGAGGAAGTGCATCGTTTCTCCGTTTGACGACGCCGAGGCAGCACGTCCCGATCTGCGGTACACGCCGTTCTCTCTGACCAAGCTCCGGCGCGGCAGGGCCTACGCCACCTGCTCGCAGATTCCGCCCGCCGCCGCTCACCTAGTTACATCCCGACGACCTCCAGGTATCCCCTCCGGCCTTGCTCCACTGCCCGTCTTCCCACGTCGCTGCATGTGGATCTTCCATAGTTCTTTGCCCAAAACGTAGCTCGTCCGGCGTACTTTCCATATTGCATTCTCGTCCTCACACCGTTTTAGACAAACACAACCGTGTTGTTATCTTCCCTTAGGACAAGGAATATGCTTCTTTTTTGTCATCGCATGTGTCATCAACTGTTATTGGCCAGTAATTGTTTCCTTTCTACTCGTTGCTATTGCGACCTTTTGGTGAACTGCACAAATCACTTTTTTCTTAAGAGTGTTTTGTGCAGTTGTACTAAAATGTCACACGCGCAACGTCTCTACATTTCAGTGCGACTGCACAAAGGGAGATTGGTTTTGCTCTATCCTCCTCGTCCAACTCCGAGCCTAATCTTCTCCAACTAGTTAGTCTTAAGAGAGACTGCAAAGGTGACCGGCTTCTATTTGTGTGTTTATTGTTTCATCAGCAGTCCTCTATTATCATAATCACACTTAATATCTTTGGAACAGGGACGCTCAGCCCTATTTTAGTGAAACTGCACAAAATGATCGGAATGTTGCATGCTCCAGACAGCTACTTTTTTTCCCAACATGCCTTGTTGATTTAGACAGAGCTGGGGGGGACGTTGCTGCCAATGAAAGCATGGATCAATTTTAATTTAACACCTTCTCACAACTCTGTCTTCAGTTGTGATGTAATTATTAGCTCTGATCTGCTAATAATTGACATGCATTAGCAAGGAAGTTAGTTTTTTATTGTTTCCGAAAGAGCATCGATGGCAAGACACGCGAAACAAAAGCTGAAAGCTCACACCATTGTACAATTTCATGTCGCTGGAAAATTATTTGTATAGTACGTCAATTATGTAAACAAATGATGGAAGCTTGATAGCATTGCCAGAAGCCTCTTCATCATCCGGGTCCATGTGCCATGCACAAAATTATACTCCTTCGTTCCTAAATATTTGTCTTTTTACAAATTTCAAACGGGCATATTTTAGAGTGTAGATTCACTCATTTTGCTTCGTATGTGTACTCCCTCCGTTCCTAAATATTCTATTCGTCTTTCTAGAGATTTCAACAAGTGACTACATACGGAGCAAAATGAGTGAATCTACACTCTAAAATATGTCTATATACATCCGTATGTGCCAGTCCATTTGAAATCTCTAAAAAGACAAATATTTGAGTAGTCACTCGTTGAAATCTCTAGAAAGACAAATACTCCGGAGTATATTTAAGAACCGAGGGGGTAGTGCACAACCGCATGGGAGACTCAGCCCGGTCGTTGCGCCGCATTAATAGTGAGTAATGAGCAGTCAAATCATAAGCCCCACCTTTCCCACTGTAAGTTGCTCTGAAGAAGCAACCATCAATACGCTCTTCTTTGAATCCGCTCATACTACTCCATCCGTCACTGTTTATACAGCGCGCTTCAGAAAAAGAAAAAAAATCTGTGGGACCAAGGCGACTAGCGATCGGCCTGAAAAATAGCATTGGTAGTTATAGCACGGCGTCTATTACTAGAGGGAATAATGCGTACACACATGCATGCAGTGCTTCCACCCCGGGTACACACATGCATGCACTTACTCCACTCCGTAGTAGTACAGTACATGGAGAGAAAATTGTGGACTTGATTGCGGTTACCACGCCCTAATTAATTGAGCATTAAACCAAACGCGTCTAAAGTCTCTCTGGTGGTGGAAATGCATTGAGAGAAATGCATCATAATGAAGCGCGCCCTGTAAACTGTGACGGAGGGAGGAGTAGTATGAAGGTGCAAAACCAAGTACGCGTATGGCCAGTCGGTCAACGCACCTCCTCTTGGCATATCACTGACATGTGGGACAGGAGTGTGAGCAAACCGATCTCAATTGACGGCAAAGAGCCAACCCGCCGTTCCTTGAGAGAGACGAGGAGCGAGAACACACAGACGGGCTCGCACGGAGGCCAAGATATATTCGAGCATGGTTGGTTGATCGATATCATTCATTACATGTTGGGCTGCCGTTTTCCGCCCTTCTCCGGAATAAACGTGTACTTTATCAGAGATAAAAAAATAAGAGTACAGACGCTCCACCATGCGGTTCTAGTAGTAGTACTACTCGTACTACTGCGCTTGGCTCTTCGCCTCTTCGTGAAGTCGAACAATGATGGTACTCCGCATGTTGGGTACTACAGTGTATGCCTCTGACAATCTGACACCGAATGGACTGATGCATGTCCACCGAGGGTAGGTTGCATTAGTCAAAAGGCGTAAGCGAGCTTCACCTTGTCCTGCAAGCTTCTCCTCGTTCTGCGAGTTGACGGGACACACCAAAAAGTAGTGCTAGTCCATACTCCCTCCTTTCCGGTTAATATGGCTTAATCTTTTTTGCGGGTAAATGAGAGAGCTTTATTCATATATAAGCATTCTTAGGACGATCAGCCAAGACACTGGTCACTAGGAAGCGAGGTACCCCGCAAAAAAGAAGTAGGAAGCGAGGTGTTTCATCAAGCCAGCTCTCGGCCACATTCAAAGTGCAGCAAGCACGGTTCGCACGAAGATGCGCCGCAAGGTTTGCTGACCTGTTTACATGCTGAATAACAAAAAAGAGGAAATATTACCGAGCGCTACTATTTGTAACAGGATATGAGCCAGAATTAAGCGAGAATTGTGGCGAGTGTTCCATGCAATCAACTTCCATTATCACATGCGAGAACCCTCGAAGAGAACCAAATGTGTTGAAGATTGCTTTATCACATTTTAAAATTATAATAAGAGTGCAGACGCTCCTCCATCCGGTTCCTAGTACTAGTATAGTACGTACCTTTATAGACTATAGTAGTAGTACTAGTAAACTTTGCGCTTGGCTGTTCGCCTATTCGGGAAGTCGAACAATAATAGCACTAGTAGTATAGTGTATGCTTCTGGCAATCTGACACCGAATTAACTGTTGCACGTCCACCGCCTGAGCGAGGGAGAGCTTGCATTAGTCAAAAGTTTCTCCTTGTCCTGCGAGCCACCGCGCGCAAGCTTCTCCCGTCCTGCAACCTTCTCCTCGTTCGGCAAGTTGACGGGACACAGCAAAGTAATGCTAGTCCATACTGCCTCCTCTCCGGTTAATATGGCTTAATTTCAAACGAGATAAATACACTGTCTGTCACTGTATATTTGTAAAAATACGGTCAGTGGACTTCATAATACGCTCATTGCGCTCAATATATATATTTTCCGGTGTTTATACGGTCACTAGCTCACCCTGACTGAGTATGTGTGTGCATGCACGTGTAGGTTGAGCACTTGAGCGTGACCGTGTGTGTTCCGTCGTGTGCTCGGACATGCATGCATTAGGGCGTCGCGCGCGTTTTTGCGTCCATGTGTACGTGTGACTGTTGCATACACGTAGGGGGAGTACGTGTAGGGGCCACTAAGGAGCAGTCAAATCACACAGTAAGTTAGTCGGAAGAAGCAACCATCATTTCACTCTTGAATGACACGTACGCAATATAAAATGGTTGATATGGAGAGAAAAAGAAAACCACTATATATACACTAGCAGGAGCCTAAGCTACAAGCCTGCTTGCTTAGGTTGCTCTCTTCACAAGCATAGAACGACGGGCCTGATCCCGCAGCTGGGGGAAGGGAACAATGTTCTGCGTAGACGCGGTCGACATCGGCGAGGGAGAAAACCCACAGTCGGTGCGTCCCAATCGGGGGTCACCGCGGTATGGGCCGATGCCGCGTCCCAACCGCCCTTCTAGCTACAGCCCGACGTCCCAGGTAGTCCATCTTCCTTTTGGAGCCGGCTTGCTCCACTGCCGTAGCTCCATCTCCATGTCGATCTTTCTCTACTTCTACCGGCTTCTACTTGTGATGAGTTTATGTCTCATGAACTAGTGCCAGTACTATTATTCTAATCACACTTCTTCAATATCTTTGCCATCAGGGATGCTCAGGTCGATTTTAGTGGAACTGCACAAAAGCATCGTATGATCCGAGGGTGCCAGCCGTCTTTCCTTCGACAGGTTCTACCTGGCCAGGAAATTAAATCATGTTTAGGGTTTAGGGTTTAAGTCGTAGTGACCCCATCAGTAGTTTTTCTTTCGTACACGCTCTCACAACTTTTTTCTTTAGTTGTGAAGTAAATATTGGCTATGATCTGTGAATCATTGAGATGCATCAGCATGCGTGTTAGTTTTCCTTTGTATTTGATGGAATGTTGTAACGGGGCAACCTTGGAATAGGAATGAAAATGGAGTGGAAAGTTTCCGTTTTTCCGGAGAAAAAATGGAAACGGAGAGAAACCAACGTTTCGTTTCGTTGGATCGCGCCATCGAGCAAAACCAACGTTTAAATCACGTCTGTCGTGTTCGTGTCTCACCCTCCTCCACGGCTCGACCCCACACGGTCGCTCGGCATGCCACTCACCGCAAACCGAGTATACGATAACTTTCCCGCCTGCTTGTCGATGGATCGCGCCATGGAGTACTAGCACTACTGGAAGAGATTGACGAGTTGGGGGAGGACAGCTAGCTGTAGCACGGACTCCCAAGAACTTTTTACATGCATGTTGTAGCCGGCTATTGCGACCTTTGAACGCGGAGCAGCCGCGTGCACCCGGAAGCGGCGCGGGCGACGCTCTCTCGGCCGGCGCGCCGCTTCAATGCCGGCGCCAGTGAGAGGTCGCGTCCGCTCTGGCCGGGCATGAATGCGGCACTGACCGTTTCGGGCGGGAAGCACGCGCGGGTGATGAAGAGGGTTCGGGTTGGTCAGGACCGGCCGTGGCAGCGGTCCGTACGTGCTCAAACAAGAGATGATGTACGTTAATATTGCTGCGTATATAATTAACAACGTAAATAATGTGCCAGTTGGACAAATATGATTGGAGATGGAGATGGAAATGGAATTTTACGTAAACATGGATATGCATGTCTATGTCTATGTGTGTGTGCGCGACGACTCTCGCGACCTGGAAGCGGGGGCGTGTTTTTGATCGAGTTTTCTTTCTTGGTACGTTAGAAAATCAGTTTGTCTAATTCACATCTAGATGTTATTTATTGAGAAGAAACAGACCACAGTGAGGATTTGTCGAACTTCATAGGTGCCTCACCCATACTTGATGCCAAATGGATGATGCATCACCACGATGACCTATCGATGCTCATGGTTGCGCCTCATGGTTGCGTCGGCTGGTGAAGCTGATCGATTTTCAATGAAAACAAGCTGTCTTCCATCACTGCTCTTTGCTTGTTACGCACAAAGATGATATCCTTCGTCAGTTCACCTTGGTTGCATTGGAGACGCAGTCGTCTTTCACGTTGGTGCAATTTTATCACACAATTGGCTATGAACCAAATGTTTCCTCAAAGAAGGATCGACGTTGGTACTAAGAGCATAAGTTTTGTATTGATTTCTAAGCCTTCTCACAACTTTGTCTCCAGCTCCCCTGTAATTTTATTTGTCCAGCTATTAACTTTGATTTAAAAAATGGTGTGGACTAAAAACCCGGATGGACGTAGTAGCCCTCCATTTTTATTTACTCCGCATATTAGATTTGACTGAAGTCAAACTTTGTAATACTCTCAAACCTTTCGATAATTGAAATTAAAATTCTTTATTTGTACACACTCTCACACGTTTCCGATAATTTGGCGCATGTGTGGTTGTTCACTTAAGGGAGGGTAGTGTACCACACGTGAAGGACAGGAAGTGCGACCAGGACGCGTGGGCGTGGATCGTTAGTTCATCGGAAGTAGTACTAGTTTTCTTCACTGTACATTAAATAAAGAGTTTCGTTTCGTACTTACACAATTTAAAATGATTGTTATGGAGAGAATAAGAAAACCACTCCACTATATATTAGTCGTATACACGAGAGTACTATATGGACGCAGCTTCATTGACTTAGTGCACCTGCCTTTGGATTTATGACAGGTGGGCCCAAAATGTGGCTGGCTCACCTGTCATACAGCCAAAAGCAGGTGCAGTGAAGGCACCGGAGCTCAGTCCGTACTACAGTAGTATATATATAAGCGGGAGCCTCAGCGCTTGTTCGCTAGGGTTTGCACTCTCCACACGCTCGCCGCACTACATATATGTTACACGCTGGAGGCTCAGCGTTCATTTGCTAGGGTTTGCTATATTCACAGTCTCTCACCCTCTCTTCACCAGATCTAAACAAGACTGTGTTGGCCTCTTGTCTCTCTCTCCCCCCTCACAGCTGGTGAAGGAGGCGTCCGTATCCCGTCGCACCGGGAAGGGGAGGAGGTGCAGCGTTCACTCTATCGCCTTCGGCGAGGGAGGCAATCCACTGCCGGCTGCGCTGTTCTCTTTCACCCAGCGCCTGTGCGGGAGGGCCACCGACCCCTTCTTCCTCGCTGCCGTACGTAGTGTGGGCAGATCCGGCCTCCCGCCGCACGCCTTGCCACATCCCGACGACCCTAAGGTATAAGTTTCTTTGAAACCGTCGTTGCTCTAGCTGCATGTGGATCTTTTTCGATCTGTAGTCGAATCTAGGTCTTGGTTCAAAGAGGAAAGAAGGGTGCGGTGGGCTGGAGCAAGAATCTAGGACGTGGTTCAATGAGGAAAGGAGGGGCGGAAAGTAGTATAGACTGGCTATCCAGCCGCTTTGTAGGTCGAAAAGGGAAAAAGGGGGTAACCCAGTACACACATCTGTAAGGAACCGATCTCTTTGTTGAAAAGGGAAAGAAACTGGGGGGGTCGGGTAGTTTGTGCAGGACTAGATTTGCTGCCCTCACATAGGAAGAAGGTTCAAAGAGAACAAATATGGGACCAGCGCATATATGCTGCTTGGCTACATACTCTGCATCACCCATTTATACGTGTGGACGCACATGGTGCTGGCATGTCCCATACAGCTATTTTGCTGTTGTTAATCTAAGAATGCCGCCGGAAAATTGAAGCAATGCCACTGTTAAAAGTAAATTACATTTTTTAACGAATGTTGTTTCAAGAGAATGTCTCTGTTAATATGAATCAATGCAACCGTTTTAGAAATGCTACTGTCCTACTTTGTTTTCCATCCAAGATAAGTTAGATGCTTCTTTCTGTCACCGTTTGTTTCATCCTCCTTTATCGGCAAGTAATTGTTTCCTTTTTTGCCTCTGTTAAAACAGGGCTATCGATTCAACTTGTTGCTATTGCGACATTTTGCTTCGCTACTCGAAACACTTATGTTTTAAGAGTGTTTTGTGCAGTTCAACTTGAATGTCACACCGGTGACTTTGCTTAATTTTGGTGGAACTGCACAAAAGGAGATCGAGATTTGTTTCCAGTCTTCGTGGCGAGTTGTTTCAAATCTTGGTCTCAACCACATGATGTGCAGTGTGCTTTGAGATGTTGTGCTACTTGTTTTGGTACTGTTTTAAATAAATGTTGAATTGAAGCTATTGTATTGCTGTCTTTTCCCATTAAGTAGTGAACAAAAATGGGACCAACCCAGACATGATGCTTGTTGCTTTGTTACAACAAATTCAGCATCACCCCCTTTATAAGCCAGTAATTGATGCCACTCTCAGAATTAACTACTGAATCTTATTTCAAAACTGCAACACTTGTTAGGGATTGGCGGGATTACCATTTTTGTGGCCGCATGTTTCATCCTCCTTTATTAGCCAGTAATTGATTCCTTTTTTGCCTCTGTTTAAACAGGGATATCTATTCAACTTGTTGCTATTGCGACATTTTGCTTCGCTACGCGAAACACTTTGCTTGATTTCAGTGCAACTGCACAAAACGAGATTGGATTTCCTATTCGTGTTGGCAGATTCGTATTTTATCTTGTCCGTCTCATGAAAGGTCAGTACAGGCCTTCATCCACATGATTGTGCAGTGTGCTTTGAGATGTTGTGCTACTTGTATTGGTACTGTTTTAAATAAATGTTGAATTGAAGCTATTGTATTGCTGTCTTTTCCCATTAAGTAGTGAACAAAAATGGGACCAACCCAGACATGATGCTTGTTGCTTTGTTACAACAAACTCTGCATCACCCCCTTTATAAGTAGATGGAAGCACATACTGTTGTTGCGCCCACTCTCCCCTGGAACTGTTTATGCTTTTCGTTAATCTAATGCCGCTGGTAAAATTAAGCAATGCCACTCTCAGAATTAATTAACTACTGAATCTTAGTTCAAAACTGCAACACTTGTTAGGAATGGTACTATCCTGCTTTGTAGTTCTTTCTACATGTTTAACCAAGGTATTGTTAAGATAATGTCTCTGTTAAAATGAATCAGTTGCATTGTTTTAGGAATGGTACTTTTCTGCTTTGTCGTTCTTTATACATGTTGAAACAAGGCATTGTTAAGATAATGTCTCAGTCAATATGAATGAATCACACTGATGGAGAATTGCTACTCTCCTGCTTTGTTTCCCATTAAGATAAAGTAGATCAGTAGATGCTTTTCTTCTGGGAGTACAAGTCATCAACCGTTATTTCTCAGTAATTGTTTCCCTTATACCTATTGTTGCTTACAGGGATATCAAAATTAAAGCTCGGTTTTATTCCGACTTCGATTTTAGTTGAACTGCACAAAAGGAGCCAATGTGTCCAAGGCAAACTGCTGCATTACTGGGTCCAGTTGGTCGTTCCACTTTGCAGAAAGAAGCAGTCACTGTTTGCGCTACATTACAGAAGGAATGACCGAGAAGCTTTACAGAGTATTATTAGACACCGGTGACATGACTAGTCTGCAGAGACCATTGGCAATTTAACAACACGTGGAGTGCCCTGGGCAAAAAGTGCCCAAACAAGTACAAGAAGCTACGACAGGACTCCACGATCATAGGCATTACATATTTTGAATGGGAAAAGCTTGTCAAAGTTTAATCATTGATGTTAGCAAGAAGACGTTAGTTTAATATATTGGAATTGGAAAACCTTGTCAAAATTTGCTCATTGATGTTAGCCAGAAGACATGCATTTGATATTTTTGAGTGGGACGCCCTTGCTGTGAGCAGCGTCGAGTGTTTTTTCCTATTCCTGTGTTCAGTTTAGAAGTAAATAGTTACTCTGCTGAGATATTCCTGTGTTAAGAGTTTGTTCTGAATATTGTCTATGTAATGCCAGGCCTTGTGTTTGATTGCAAAGTTGAGCTTGGAATGTTGTGGCATGCGGCATCACGAGCTGTTCACCGTGCCTCCTGAGAATAATGCTTCGTATTGTTTTGCATGTCGATCTAATGCCAGTGATTTGCTTGTTAAGAAGATCATCCTCTTCTGTTGTTTCCGTGCTTAAGAAGTTCATCGTCTGATGTTTCATTCATAGCCTATACGACAAGTCGGGTAGGTTAGACGTGAAACCATATGATCTTCCGACCAACTCATGATATTAGGCCGTGATTGGATCGTCGTTTTCCAACCAAAACCGCTTGTAAAACTGACGCTTGTAAATTAAAGCAGATGGTCTCGGGCGAAGGCGCTTGGTTGGTCGATTTCGACTAGTAAAATATCGGAAGTACTTCACACACGATAAAAACGCTGAACGACACTCGGACGATTGCTAATCCAGCCGTTAGCTGCTGTTTCAGCCTTGCCCATGGATGGCATGATACGCACGTCGTGCATGTATCGTCTGGTAATGTCGTCCATATAGCAGTGCTCGTAAAATATACACTGGTCTCTCAAATTACACGCGTAACCCGCCGGTTTTACTTACAGACCTCGGGCCCTCGGTTTCATTACGCCTGTATTTTACGCGTTGTTTCCGATGACGAGTAAATTACACTTGTATGTTAATACAGGTTTGAAATAAACCAGAGCTCCCAAGCGCGGCCTTACCGTTTCATGCCGTCTCAGTTTCTCGAAGGTGCTCATAGGTGTCCGATGATCCTGGCTTCCTGAATGAGCAGCGGGCGCTGTATCAGACCATCCGTAGGGCCCGCGAGGCCCTCTCCGTTGTCCTTCGAGTTGTTGCGCTCGCCGTGGCGCCGAGCATTGTTAACATCGTCAACGAACATGAGGATTCAGGAGATGACTTTATTTTGACTGGATGACACTAGGGACCCACTAGGGCCATAGCCGTACGTACGCAAGTGCCTCCTTATTATGTACAACTATATTTTTTTGCTTTCTCCTGGTTTCCTGACATCACGGTCCCACACCATTGTCAACCTATGTAGTCAATATAAACGAGAGAATTGCACAAGGTGCGGCCGACAGCTGGGACCAAGCAGCTCGAGCAGTATTTGTGTTTTTGAGGCGTGAGCACTGCAGAGTTTTTTCTTGGCGATGATTTCGTTGTTGTTCAGAGGAGAGCAGGGTATTAACTGGGCGGGCTGTGGCCCGTCTAGCCCAGGCCAGATATCCAGCCCAGATACTAATTTTTTCAAGATGAAAATGGCTAGCCCAGCTATACGTCTTTTTGAGGAATACCCAGGCAAGGTCAACTTGTTATTCTCCGCCCCGCTGGGCTGCAAATCTTTCCTAGGAGGGATGCATTAGGCTTAACAGGAAAATGGGCTTTAAAAAGGGATAGATTTTATACCCCTAGTTGGGTCACACTCGGCAGGTTTGCCCCTAGTTTACAAAAACCCTCGGTCTTGCCCAAGTGAGTTTGGTTCCCTTATGCTTTTGCCCTTCCGTCTCAATTCCGTCCGGTCAAAGGCGTTTGGCCGTTAGACAGATGATTCTCTGGACCATTTTGCCCCTGCTTATAACTCCAGTGAAAATATAAAGAGAAAAAACATGACACATACAAGTGGGTCCCAACCACATAGAAAAAATGCCAAATAGAAAAAATAGTCTCTCTCTCCTCTCTGTCTCTCTGCCGCCGGGCAAATAACAACAGCGACGATGAGCAATTGTTGTCGGAAAGTCAGGCCAGGCCGGCGAGTTGGCGAGCTGGGCCGGAGGGCGTCAGGCGAGGTCAACTGCAAGGGGGAGGCGGCGGATGCAAGGGGCCCGAATCAGCACGGGGCATGAGCGCACAGTGGAGAGACGACCGGATCCCGCTGCAGGAGGCTCGAGATGAACCGGATACGGCCGAGATGGAGGTTGGGGAGGCGCTGGCGATAAAGGGGGGAAGGAGAAGGACGGAGGGGTTCTGCGGCTTTCCTCCGGTGGTGGTCCAACGGTGCGGTGTCCTGGGCAAGCGTCGCGCGGCGCGCATCCTTTCCCGGTGGCGGCGTTGTCTCTGGAGGGAGGCTCGGGCTGGATGGGATCCGTTCAGGATGGATGTCGGGGAGGCACTGGCGACCGGCGGCGGGGCAGATGGGCAGGTGCTGCTCGTTCTGGAGCTCGGGGCGCCATGGGCACGGCGGCTTGAACCTGTGGAAGAATGGCGATGTGCTCAGACAGGAAAACGCAGAGGGAGAAAAGGAAGGAGAAGGGGGTGGCCCTGCTGCTTGTTGCCGGCAGCGCCATGGCGGGCCACATGCCCGACAGATCGGGGTGGCGCGAGGCGCTGGCGTGCCTCCTATGCACGAACGCGAGTGGGGAACGGGGCGGCGTCGAAGGTCAACGGGGAGCGAGGAACGGGGCGGCAAGCGAGGCGAGGTGGTCGGGGTCGCTCAGATCTGGAGGTGAGGGCGACGGATCTGGCACGGCAGCCCGTGGTGGTACTCGAAACGGCCAGTGGCGCCGGCGGCAGAGATCTATGGGGGCCGCAGCGGCACCCTGTTGCACGCAAAGAGAAAGAGGCGGGCACGCAGAGAGAAAGAGGCACGCTGAGAGAGAGAGAGGAAGGGCAAAATGGTCCAAAAAATGTCTGGCTAACGGTCAAACTCCTTTGACCGGATGGAATTGAGACGGAAGGGCAAAAGCATAAGGGGATCAAACACATCTGGGCAAGACCAAGGGTTTTTCGAAATTAGGGGCAAAACTGCCGAGTGGGACGCAACTAAGGGCACCAAATTAATTATCCCCTTTAAAAAATAATAAATGGGATGTAATTATAAAAACTGAGCAGTAACTATAAAAAAATGCACCAAACACGAAATTAGTTTATAAAATATTATTTATGGATTTTGAAAATCTTAAATTTTCATTGTTGCGCGCGCAATGTTTCGTTGGATTTTTACGTAATACAAATTTATATTTAATCTGACTAGAAATTTCGGGATAAAAATATTTCGGATCCCATCAAAATGTGGGAAATTTTATTGAATTCTGTCTTCAACGGTTGGTTGAAATTATTAATCGTTGTCCTAGCTAGAAAATGGGCTGTACTTTTAACAAACTGTAAATGGGCTGTTGTAAATTCCTTTAGAATTCAAAAATGGGCTGTACATTCTTACAAAACGCAAATGGGCTATAAGTTCTCTGCCACATACTTGTGGGCCTACTAAGTGACGCGTCCCCTAAAAAAATAAGTTGACGCGTATGCAAGGCTTTGTCAACTTATTATAGTCAACACACGGTTCTAGCAGCAGTGGCCGTTGGATGTCTATCCAACAGATGTCGTGCTTCTTCTTCAATCTCGGATATTCTTAGCTTCGGCCGCCCAAAAAATGTTTCCTCCCCCTGACATCTGGGGTGCACCGTTTCGGAGGCTGACCTGTGGGCCTACTAAGTTGGAGCGTACCAAGGGCTTTGTCAACTTAGTCAATATAAACGATTCTAGCTTCAGTGACCGTACGATGTCCATCCAACGGCCGTAGTGCTTCTTCAACCTCTGGTCTTCTTGGTCCAGCCGCCCAAAGCAGCGCCGGCGTGCCGCCTGCTCCTGCCTCCCGTGGCCGGCTGTGCAGCCGCGGAGGCCTCACCGCCCCCATACTACTCCCACAGCTAGCCAGACCATCCCTCCACTCACCCACACCCCCTGTTATTCTGCGGCGACGGTAGCCTCACACCGCAGCCGAACCAGTGAACCCTCGTACTCCTCTCCGCGCGGGCTTCCACTGCTGCGTCTTCCCCGGCTCCGCGTCGTCCCCTTCCTAGGCCTCGCCGTCGTCCACCGCCCTGGTGCTCTCGGCGCGGCGTGGTCAACGTGGTCAACGACCGACTTCCATCGGAAGAGTACTGTACGTGGAGAGGCTGACAGCTGGGTCCACGGCGGCCGCAAGGAAGTGCCTCCTTATTACGCGCAAAATAATTATTCCTCCACCTGACAGCGGGGACCCACCGGACGGGCCACCTTATTTCGCGAAAAAAACGTTTCCCCCCTGACTGCTGGGACCCACCGGACGGGCCACCGTATTTCGCGAAAAAAACGTTCCCCCCGCTGTCAGCTCGGACCCACCGGAAGTGCCTCCTTATTACGCACAAAAAATGAATACTCCCCCTGCTAGCTGGGACCCACCTTGGTGGGAGGCTGACTTGTGGGCCTACTAAGTTGACGGGGACGGAGGGCTTTGTCAACTTAGTCAATATGAACGATTCTAGCTCCAGTGACCGTACGATGTCCATCCAACGGCCGTAGTGCTTCTTCAACCTCTGGTCTTCTTGCTCCAGCCGCCCAAAGCAGCGCCGGTCGTGCCGCCTGCTCCTGCCTCCCGTGGCCGGCTGTGCTGCCGCGGAGGCCTCACCGCCCCCTACTATTCCCACCGCTGGCCAGGCCCTGCGGCGACGGCAGCCTCACACCGCAGCCGAACGAGTGAACCCTCATACTCCTCTCCGCGTGGGCATCCACTGCCGCGTCTTCACCGGCTCCGCGTCGTCCCCTTCCTAGGCCTCGCCGTCGTCCACCGCCCTGGTGCTCTCGGCGCGGCGTGGTCAACGTGGTCAAGGAACGACTTCCATCGGACGTGGACTGTACGTGGAGAGGCTGACAGCTGGGTCCACGGCGGCAGCAAGGAAGTGCCTCCTTATTACGCGGAAAATAATGATTCCTCCACCTGACAGCAGGGACCCACCGGACGGGCCACCGTATTTCGCGAAAAAAAGTTTCCCCCCTGACTGCTGGGACCCACCAGCTACACCTTCGCACGCAAGGAAGTGCGTCCGGGCAAAAAAAACGATTCGCCCCCTGACTGCTGGGACCCACCAGCTACATCTTCGCACGCAAGGAAGTGCGTCCGGGCAAAAAAAACCAAAACGATTCGCCCCCCTGACTGCTGGGACCCACCAGCTACATCTTCGCAGGCAAGGAAGTGCCTGACAGTCGGGACCCACCTGGTCGAAGCGTACGTAGCGTTGTCATTCTGGTCGCGAACGTGTACGTACATATATACTGGTCGATGTAGAGGCGCGCACGTGTCGTAGTAGAGGCGCGTACGTGTCGTAGTAGAGGCGCGCACGTAGCATGTACACGTACGTACAGCGGCCAGGGTGCAAGAAAGAAAATACGGCCACGTACGTACATACGGGCAGGGTCTCGAACGCCTACTCGCGCATACGTACGGCGAGGGCTCGTGTACATGGCTGGGTCGGAACGGAGAAACAGCGTCGTCGTCGTGTTCATGGGGAGGCAACGGAATGCGTCGTGTTCATGGGGAGGCAACGGAATGCGTCGTGTTCATGGGGAGGGGTGTGGCGTACCGCAAAACGGAGGAAACGGACCTCCTACGGTCGAAACGGGGGTCCTGTTGATCGGGAGGAGTGTGGCGTACCGCAAAACGGAGGAAACGGACCTCCTACGGTCGAAACGGGGGTCCTGTTGATCGGGAGGGGTGTGGCGTACCACAAAACGGAGGAAACGGACCTCCTACGGTCGAAACGGGGGTCCTGTTGATCGGGAGGGGTGTGGCGTACCGCAAAACGGACGAAACGGACCTCCTACGGTCGAAACGGGGGTCCTGTTGATCGGGAGGGGTGTGGCGTACCGCAAAACGGACGAAACGGACCTCCTACGGTCGAAACGAGGGTCCTGTTCATCGGGAGGGGTGTGGCGTACCGCAAAACGGGACTCCACGGGATACTGTTCATCTCCACCGTCCACCTCCTCCAGCCTCCACGGGCTCCTGTTCATCCAGCCTCCACCACGCGCTACTCCACCGGCTACTATTCAACCACCCCTCCACGGGCACCCCTCCACCGTCTACTATTCATCCAGCCCTCCACACCACGGGGTCCTGTTCAACCACCCCTCCACGTGCACCCCTCCACCGTCTACTGTTCATCCAGCCCTCCACACCACGGGGTCCTGTTCATCCAGAGGCAACGCCACCGTTCACTGTTCATCCACCCCCCCCCCCGCAACGCTCACTGTTCATCCAATCGACCGGCTTCACTTAGCAGCAGTAGCGAAGGAATCGCTCGATCGGGTTCAGTTAACAGCCATCGATCGATCGCCCGGGTTCAGTAACCCATAGCGTGCAGTGCAATCGCTCGGCTTCAGTTAGAGCCCAACGCCTCGCTCGGGTTCAGTTAGAGCCAACGCCTCGCACACACGCGCGTACGTGTACGAGAGAAACGCGCATCGCTCGGCCCCCGACCTCCCACCGTAACCGGGAACTCCCCGAAATTTTCCTCGCCCTTGCTTCTACCACGGTTTTTTCCGTCATGGACGGCCCAAAGAATGTCATGCAGCTGCGTCTCCGGCCTGCCCAGGACGAAAAGCCCATTTTCTGTCATGATTTTTTGTCATAGAAGTAGGAGCCCACCACATCAATGATGATACCGGGTTTTGTCACAATTATCGTCATAGAAGTGTCATATGTATGACAGAATTTTTTTCGTTCGGCCCAAAATGTCACGGATGTGTCTTTTTTTGTAGTGTAGGTTTGACCTTTGATGGTTGCACCTGGCAATGGTGATGTTTTACGCATCGTGTCCTTTGTTGAAGGCATTGATTTGGAGTCTGATCAGACGTGCTCTCTGTGTTGAAAACCCATGGCATGACCTGTAGTGGTCGGATGTTGCGACGGTGATGCTAGAGCGTTGTTACCTTATTGGAAGCATTATTTTCAGACAACCTTCCATGCATCTCATGTGTTGTCAAGGATGGTGGATGGTGTTGCTGCTCATCTATTGCAAGTTCTTGACTGTTTCAACCTTTTCTTCTTCTTCTTCTTCTTCTTCTTCTTCTTCTTTTTATCGTTTCTCTACCGGGTGCATCCTCGATGTCTTGACTAGGCTATGATACTATGTTGTTGCGAAGAGCAGGGTAGTTGATATCATTTTATATTAATATATTATTGTTTGTTGAAGAAAAGTTGAATAATTATTAATCTCTACTATCAAAGCGGAGTTGTAGGTTCGTCTCACCTCCTTCCCCATTTTTTTCTCCCCACGCCTCCCCCTTTGATTTTCTATTTTCGGTACAATTATCTATTATTAAAGGGAATTTCGTAGGTTCGCCTCACATCCCCCCCACGCGTTTTTCCTCCCCACCCCCACCTTGGTTTTCTGTCGATTTTTGTGTTATCTCAACTGATGCCGCACAAATTAAAAACCAACGTAAATAGAATAACTTGGAATAATTTAAACCAAGTTGGTACTTTCCCAAAACCACATCTTACATTAACTCAATCAAACTAAATCAAATCTTAGCAAACTCTTAATTAAATAAAAGCTTTCCTTGCCTTCCCCTACCCTTACCGTCATGGATATAATCCTGACCATACTACAAGTGTATGAAAGTAGGGGCTGTTGGGGAACGCAGTAATTTCAAAAAAAAATCCTACACACACGCAAGATCATGGTGATGCATAACAACGAGAAGGGAGAGTGTTGTTCACGTACCCTCGTAGACCAAAAGCGGAAGCGTTAGAACAACGCGGTTGATGTAGTCATACGTCTTCACGATCCGACCGATGACTGTACCGAACACACGGCACCTCCAAGTTCAGCACATGTTCAGCTCGATGACGTCCCACGAACTCCGATCCAGCTGAGCTTCGAGGGAGAGTTCCGTCAGCACGACGGCATGATGACGGTGATGATGATGCTACCGACGTAGGGCTTCGCCTAAGCACTGCTATGATATTACTGAGGTGGAATATGGTGGAGGGGGGCACCGCACACGGCTGGGAGAGATCAACAGATCAACTTTTGTTGTCCTAGGGTGTGCCCCCTGGCCACGTATATAAAGGAGTGGAGGAGGGGGGATGGCCGGCCTAGCTATGGCGCGCCCTGGAGGAGTCCTACTCCCACCGGGAGTACGATTCCCCCCCCCCCTTCCATGTAGTAGGAGTAGGAGAGAAGGAAAGGGAAAAGAGAAAAGAAGGAAGGAGGGGGCGCCGCCCCTCCCCCTAGTCCAATTCGGACTAAGCCTTGGGGGGCGGGCGCAACCTCCCTTCTCTCTTTCCCCTAAAGCCCAATAAGGCCCATATACTCCCCGGCTAATTCCCGTAACTCTTCGGTACTCCAAAAAATACCCGAATCACTCGGAACCTTTCCGATGTCCGAATATAGTCGTCCAATATATCGATCTTTATGTCTCGACCATTTCGAGACTCCTCGTCATGTCCCCGATCTCATCCGGGACTCCGAACTACCTTCGGTACATCAAAACACATAAACTCATATTACCGATCGTCACTGAACGTTAAACGTGCGGACCCTACGGGTTCGAGAACTATGTAGACATGACCGAGACATGTCTCCGGTCAATAACCAATAGCGGAACCTGGATGCTCATATTGGCTCCCACATATTCTACGAAGATCTTTATCGGTCAAACGGCATAACAACATAAGTTGTTCCCTTTGTCATCAGTATGTTACTTGCCCGAGATTCGATCGTCAGTATCTCAATACCTAGTTCAATCTCGTTACCGGCAAATCTCTTTACTCCTTCCGTAATACATCATCCCGCAACTAACTCATTAGTTACAATGCTTGCAAGGCTTATAGTGATGTGTATTACCGAGTGGGCCCAGAGATACCTCTCCGACAATCGGAGTGACAAATCCTAATCTCGAAATACGCCAACTCAACAAGTACCTTCGGAGACACCTGTAGAGCACCTTTATAATCACCCAGTTACGTTGTGACGTTTGGTAGCACACAAAGTGTTCCTCCGGTATTCGGGAGTTGCATAATCTCATAGTCATAGGAACATGTATAAGTCATGAAGAAAGCAATAGCAATATACTAAACGATCAAATGCTAAGCTAACGGAATGGGTCAAGTCAATCACATCATTCTCTAATGATGTGATCCCGTTAATCAAATGACAACTCATGTCTATGGCTAGGAAACTTAACCATCTTTGATTCAACGAGCTAGTCAAGTAGGGGCATACTAGTGACACTCTGTTTGTCTATGTATTCACACATGTACTAAGTTTCCGGTTAATACAATTCTAGCATGAATAATAAACATTTATCATGAAATAAGGAAATAAATAATAACTTTATTATTGCCTCTAGGGCATATTTCCTTCAGTCTCCCACTTGCACTAGAGTCAATAATCTAGTTCACATCGCCATGTGATTTAACACCAATAGTTCACATCACCATGTGATTAACACCCATAGTTCACATCGTCATGTGACCAACACCCAAAGGGTTTACTAGAGTCAATAATCTAGTTCACATCGCTATGTGATTAACACCCAAAGAGTACTAAGGTGTGATCATGTTTTGCTTGTGAGAGAAGTTTAGTCAACGGGTCTGCCACATTCAGATCCGTATGTATTTTGCAAATTTCTATGTCAACAATGCTCTGCACGGAGCTACTCTAGCTAATTGCTCCCACTTTCAATATGTATCCAGATTGAGACTTAGAGTCATCTGGATCAGTGTCAAAACTTGCATCGACGTAACCCTTTACGACGAACCTTTTGTCACCTCCATAATCGAGAAACATATCCTTATTCCACTAAGGATAATTTTGACCGCTGTCCAGTGATCTACTCCTAGATCACTATTGTACTTCCTTGCTAAACTCAGTGTAGGGTATACAATAGATCTGGTACACAGCATGGCATACTTTATAGAACCTATGGCTGAGGCATAGGGAATGACTTTCATTCTCTTTTTATCTTCTGCCGTGGTCGGGTTTTGGGTCTTACTCAATTTCACACCTTGTAACACAGGCAAGAACTCTTTCTTTGACTGTTCCATTTTGAACTACTTCAAAATCTTGTCAAGGTATGTACTCATTGAAAAAACTTATCAAGCGTCTTGATCTATCTCTATAGATCTTGATGCTCAATATGTAAGCAGCTTCACCGAGGTCTTTCTTTGAAAAAACTCCTTTCAAATACTCCTTTATGCTTTCCAGAAAATTCTACATTATTTCCGATCAACAATATGCCATTCACATATACTTATCAGAAATGCTGTAGTGCTCCCACTCACTTTCTTGTAAATACAGGCTTCACCGCAAGTCTGTATAAAACTATATGCTTTGATCAACTCATCAAAGCGTATATTCCAACTCTGAGATGCTTGCACGAGTCCATAGATGGATCGCTGGAGCTTGCACATTTTTTTAGCACCTTTAGGATCGACAAAACCTTCTGGTTGTATCATATACAACTCTTCTTTAAGAAATCCATTAAGGAATGCAGTTTTGACATCCATTTGCCAGATTTCATAAAATGCGGCAACTGCTAACATGATTCGGACAGACTTTTAAGCATCGATACGAGTGAGAAAATCTCATCGTAGTCAACACCTTGAAATTGTCGAAAACATTTTGCGACAATTCGAGCTTTGTAGATAGTAACACTACTATCAGCGTCCGTCTTCTTCCTGTAGATCCATTTATTCTCAATGGATTGCCGATCATCGGGCAAGTCAACCAAAGTCCATACTTTGTTCTCATACATGGATCCCATCTCAGATTTCATGGCCTTAAACCATTTTGTGGAATCTGGGCTCATCATCGCTTCCTCATAGTTCGTAGGTTCGTCATGGTCAAGTAACATGACCTCCAGAACAGGATTACCGTACCACTCCGGTGTGAACCGTACTCTGGTTGACCTACGAGGTTCGGTAGTAACTTGATCTGAAGTTTCATGATCATCATTAATCTTCCTCACTAATTGGTGTAGGCATCACTGGAACTGATTTCTGTGATGAACTATTTTCCAATTCGGTAGAAGGTACAATTACCTCATCAAGTTCTACATTCCTCCCACTCACTTCTTTCGAGAGAAACTCCTTCTCTTGAAAGGATCCATTCTTAGCAATGAATATTTTGCCTTTGGATCTATGATTAGAAGGTGTATCCAACAGTCTCCTTTGGCTATCCTATGAAGACGCATTTCTCCGATTTGGGTTCGAGCTTATCAGGTTGAAACCTTTTCACATAAGCATTGCAACTCCAAACTTTAAGAAACGACAACTTTGGTTTCTTGCCAACCCACAGTTCATATAGTGTCGTCTCAACAGATTTAGATGGTGCCCTATTTAACGTGAATGCAGCTGTCTCTAATGCATAACCCCAAAACGATAGTGGTAAATCGGTAAGAGACATCATAGATTGCACCATATCTAATAAAGTACGGTTACGATGTTCGGACACACCATTATGCTGTCGTGTTCCAGGTGGCGTGAGTTGCGAAACTATTCCGCATTCTTTCAAAGGAAGACCAAACTCGTAACTCAAATATTCTCCTCCACGATCAGATCGTAGAAACTTTATTTTCTTGTTACGATGATTTTCCACTTCACTCTGAAATTATTTGAACTTTTCAAATGTTTCAGATTTATGTTTCATCAAGTAGATATACCCATATCTTCTCAAATCATGTGTGAAGGTCAGAAAATAACGATACCTGCCGTGGGCCTCAACACTCATCGGACTGCATACATCAGTATGTATTATTTCCAACAAGTTTGTTGCTCGCTCCATTGTTGCGGAGAACGGAGTCTTAGTCATCTTGCCCATGAGGCATGGTTCGCAAGCATCAACTGATTCATAATCAAGTGATTCCAAAAGCCCATCAACATGGATTTTCTTCATGCGCTTTACACCAATATGACCTAAACGGCAGTGCCACAAATAAGTTGCACTATCATTATTAACTTTGCATCTTTTGGCTTCAATATTATGAATATGTGTATCACTGCAATCGAGATCCAACAAACCATTTTCATTGGGTGTATGACCATAGAAGGTTTTATTCATGTAAACAGAACAACAATTATTCTCTAACTTAAGTGAATAACCGTATTGCAATAAACATGATCAAATCATATTCATGCTCAACGCAAACACCAAATAACATTTATTTAGGTTCAACACTAATCCCGAAAGTATAGGGAGTGTGCGATGATGATCATATCAATCTTGGAACTACTTCCAACACACATCGTCACTTCACCCTTAACTAGTTTCTGTTCATTCTGCAACTCCTGTTTCGAGTTACTTCTTTTAGCAACTGAACCAGTATCAAATACCGAGGGGTTGCTATAAACACTAGTAAAGTATACATCAATAACATGTATATCAAATATACCTTTGTTCACTTTGCCATCCTTCTTATCCGCCAATTACTTGGGGTAGTTCCGCTTCCAGTGACCAGTTCCTTTGCAGTAGAAGCACTTACTCTCAGGCTTAGGTCCAAACTTGGGCTTCTTCACTTGAGCAGCAACTTGCTTGCCGTTCTTCTTGAAGTTCCCCTTCTTCCCTTTCCCCCTTTTTTGAAACTAGTGGTCTTGTCAACCATCAACACTTGATGTTTTTCTTGATTTCTACCTTCGTCGATTTTAGCATCGCGAAGAGCTTGGGAATTGTTTTCGTCATCCCTTGCATATTATAGTTCATCATGAAGTTCTATTAACTTGGTGATACTGACTAGAGAACTTTGTCAATTACTATCTTATCTGGAAGATTAACTCCCACTTGATTCAAGCAATTGTAGTACCCAGACAATCTGAGCACATGCTCACTGCTTGAGCTATTCTCCATCTTTTAGCTATCGAACTTGTTGGAGACTTCATATCTCTCAACTCGGGTATTTCCTTCAAATATTAACTTCAACTCCTAGAACATCTCATATGGTCCATGACGTTCAAAACGTCTTTGAAGTCCCGATTCTAAGCCGTTAAGCATGGTGCACTAAACTATTAAGTAGTCATCATACTGAGCTAGCCAAATGTTTATAACGTCTGTATCTGCTCCTGCAATAGGTCTGTCACCTAGCGGCGCATCAAGGACATAATTCTTCTATGCAGCAATGAGGATAAACCTCAGATCACAGACCCAGTCCGCATCATTGCTACTATCATCTTTCAACTTAGTTTTCTCTAGGAACATATATAAAACATAGGGAAGCAACAACGCGAGCTATTGATCTATAGCATTATTTGCAAAATACTATCAGAACTAAGTTCATGATAAATTAAAGTTCAATTAATCATATTACTTAAGAACTCCCACTTAGATAGACATCCCTCTAATCATCTAAGTGATCACGTGATCCAAATCAACTAAACCATGTCCGATCATCACGTGAGATGGAGTAGTTTTCAATGGTGAACATCACTATGTTGATCATATCTATTATATGATTCACGCTCGACCTTTCGGTCTCCGGTGTTCCGAGGCCATATCTGCATATGCTAGGCTCGTCAAGTTTAACCCGAGTATTCTGCGTGTGCAAAACTGTCTTACACCCGTTGTAGATGAACGTTGAGCTTATCACACCCGATCATCACGTGGTGTCTCGGCACGACGAACTTTGGCAATGGTGCATACTCAGGGAGAACACTTTTACCTTGAAATTTAGTGAGAGATCATCTTATAATGCTACCGCCAAACAAAGCAGAATAAGATGCATAAAGGATAAACATCACATGCAATCAATATAAGTGATATGATATGGCCATCATCATCTTGTGCTTGCGGTCTCCATCTCCGAAGCACCGTCATGATCACCATCGTCACTGGCGCGACACCTTGATCTCCATCGTAGCATCGTTGTCGTCTCGCCAACTATTGCTTCTATGACTATCGCAACCGCTTAGTGATAAAGTAAAACAATTACAGGGCGATTGCATTGCATACAATAAAGTGACAACCATATGGCTCCTGCCAGTTGCCGATAACTTGGTTACAAAAACATGATCATCTCATACAATAAAATATCGCATCATGCCTTGACCATATCACATCACAACATGCCTTGCAAAAACAAGTTAGACGTCCTCTACTTTGTTGTTGCAAGTTTTACGTGGCTGCTACAGGCTAAGCAAGAACCGTTCTTACCTACGCATCAAAACTACAACGATAGTTCGTCAAGTTAGTGTTGTTTTAACCTTCTCAAGGACCGGGCGTAGCCACACTTGATTCAACTATAGTTGGAGAAACTAAGACCCGCCAGCCACCTGTGTGCAAAGCACGTCGGTAGAACCAGTCTCGCGTAAGCGTACGCGTAATGTCGGTCCGGGCCGCTTCATCCAACAGTACAGCCAAACCAAAGTGTGACATGCTGGTAAGCAGTATGACTTGTATCGCCCACAACTCACTTGTGTTCTACTCGTGCATATAACATCTACGCATAAAACCTGGCTCGGATGCCACTGTTGGGGAACGTAGTAATTTCAAAAAAAATCCTACGCACGCGCAAGATCATGGTGATGCATAGCAACGAGAAGGGAGAGTGTTGTCCACGTACCCTCGTAGACCGAAAGCGGAAACGTTAGAACAACGCGGTTGATGTAGTCATACGTCTTCACGATCCGACCGATCCAAGTACCGAACGCACGGCACCTTCGAGTTCAGCACACGTTCAGCTTGATGACGTCTCACGAACTCCGATCCAGCAGAGCTTCGAGGGAGAGTTCCGTCAGCACGACGACGTGATGACGGTGATGATGATGCTACCGATGCAGGGCTTCGCCTAAGCACCGCTACGATATTACCGAGGTGGAATATGGTGGAGGGGGGCACCGCACACGGTTGGGAGAGATCAACAGATCAACTGTTGTTGTCCTAGGGTGTGCCCCCTGGCCACGTATATAAAGGAGTGGAGGAGGGGGGAGGGCCGGCCTAGCTATGGCGCGCCCTGGAGGAGTCCTACTCCCACCGGGAGTAGGATTCCCCCCTTCCATGTAGTAGGAGTAGGAGAGAAGGAAAGGGAAAAGAGAAGAGAAGGAAGGAGGGGGCGCCGCCCCTCCCCCTAGTCCAATTCGGACTAAGCCTTGGGGGGCACGCAGCCTCCCTTCTCTCTTTCCCCTAAAACCCAATAAGGCCCATATACTCCCCGACGAATTCCCGTAACTCTCCCGTACTCCGAAAAATACCCGAATCACTCGGAACCTTTCCGATGTCCGAATATAGTCGTCCAATATATCGATCTTTACGTCTCGACAATTTCGAGACTCCTTGTCATCTCCCCGGTCTCATCCCGGACTCCGAACTACCTTAGGTACATCAAAACACATAAACTCATGTTACCGATCGTCACCGAACGTTAAGCGTGCGGACCCTACGGGTTCGAGAACTATGTGGACATATCCGAGACACGTCTCCGGTCAATAACCAATAGCGGAACCTGGATGCTCATATTGGCTCCCACATATTCTACAAAGATCTTTATCGGTCAAACCGCATAACAACATACGTTGTTCCCTTTGTCATCGGTATGTTACTTGCCCGAGATTCGATCGTTGGTATCTCAATACCTAGTTCAATCTCGTTACCGGCAAGTCACTTGACTCGTTCCGTAATACATCATCCGGCAACTAACTCATTAGTTACAATGCTTGCAAAGCTTATAGTGATGTGTATTACCGAGTGGGCCCAGAGATACCTCTCCGACAATCGGATTGACAAATCCTAATCTCGAAATACGACAACTCAACAAGTACTTTTGGAGACACCTGTAGAGCACCTTTATAATCACCCAATTACGTTGTGACGTTTGGTAGCACACAAAGTGTTCCTCCGGTATTCGGGAGTTGCATAATCTCATAGTCATAGGAACATGTATAAGTCATGAAGAAAGCAATAGCAACATACTAAACGATCAAATGCTAAGCTAACGGAATGGGTCAAGTCAATCACATCATTCTCTAATGATGTGATCCCGTTAATCAAATGACAACTCATGTCTATGGCTAGGAAACTTAACCATCTTTGATTCAACAAGCTAGTCAAGTAGAGGCATACTAGTGACACTCGGTTTGTCTATTTATTCACACATGTACTAAGTTTCCGGTTTATACAATTCTAGCATGAATAATAAACATTTATCATGAAATAAGGAAATAAATAATAACTTTATTATTGCCTCTAGGGCATATTTCCTTCAATTACTGCGTTCCCCAACAATTAGTTACCAAAACCACCCGGGGATTAGTTGCACTTTCAGTTTCTCTGCAACTTTGCCTTGTTCGATAAATGGTGGTGGAAACACATGGTGTCTTATGCTCGATGGTACTTTTCAAAAACAGGGTCTTGATCTTCTGGGTGAAAACCCTAGGTTTGACCTTCGATGGTTGCACCTGGCAATGGTGATGTTTTACGCATCGTGTTTTTTGTTGAAGGCATTGATTTGGAATCTGATCAGACGTGCTCTCTGTGTTGAAAACCCAAGGCATGACCTGTAGTGGTCGGATGTTGCGACGGTGATGCTAGAGCGTTGTTACCTTATTGGAAGCATTATTTTCAGACAGCCTTCCATGCATCTCATGTGTTGTCAAGGATGGTGGATGGTGTTGCTGCTCATCTATTTCAAGTTCTTGACTGTTTCAACCTCTTCTTCTTCTTCTTCTTCTTCTTCTTCTTCTTCTACTTCTTCTTCTTCTTCTTCTTCTTCTTCTTCTTCTTCTTCTTCTTCGTTTTATCGTTTTTCTACTGGGTGCATCCTCGATGTCTTGACTAGGCTGTGATACTATGTTGTTGCGAAGAGCAGGGTAGTTGATATCATTTTATATTAATATATTATTGTTTGTTAAAGAACAGTTGAATAATTATTAATCTCTACTATCAAAGCGGAGTTGTAGGTTCGTCTCACCTCCTTCCCCATTTTTTTCTCCCCACGCCTCCCCCTTTAATTTTCTATTTTCTGGTACAATTATCTATTATTAAAGGGAATTTGGTAGGTTCGCCTCACATCCCCCCCCCCCCGCGTTTCCTCCCCACCCCCACCTTGGTTTTCTGTCGATTTTTGTGTTATCTCAACTGATGCCGCACAAAGTAAAAAACCAACGTAAATAGAGTAACTTGGAATAATTTAAACCAAGTTGGTACTTTCCCAAAACCACATCTTACATTAACTCAATCAAACTAAATCAAATCTTACCAAACTCTTAACTAAATAAAACCTTTCCTTGCCTTCCCCTACCCTTACCGTCATGGATATAATCCTGACCATACTACAAGTGTATGAAAGTAGGGGCTGTTGGGGAACGCAGTAATTTCAAAAAAAATCCTACGCATACGCAAGATCATGGTGATGCATAGCAATGAGAAGGGAGAGTGTTTTCCACGTACCCTCATAGACCGAAAGCGGAAGCGTTAGAACAACGCGGTTGATGTAGTCGTACGTCTTCACGATCCGACCGATCCAAGTACCGAACGCACGGCACCTCCGAGTTCAGCACACGTTCAGCTCGATGACGTCCCACGAACTCCGATCCAGCAGAGCTTCGAGGGAGAGTTCCGTCGGCACGACGGCGTGATAATGGTGATGATGATGCTACCGACGCAGGGCTTCGCCTAAGCACCGCTACGATATTACTGAGGTGGAATATGGTGGAGGGGGGCACCGCACACGGCTGGGAGAGATCAACAGACCAACTTTTGTTGTCCTAGGGTGTGCCCTCTGGCCACGTATATAAAGGAGTGGAGGAGGGGGGAGGGTCGGCCTAGCTATGGCGCGCCCTGGAGGAGTCCTACTCCCACCGGGAGTAGGATTCCCCCCTTCCATGTAGTAGGAGTAGGAGAGAAGGAAAGGATAAAGAGAAGAGAAGGAAGGAGGGGGCGCCGCTCCTCCCCCTAGTCCAATTCGGACTAAGCCTTGGGGGGCGCGCAGCCTCCCTTCTCTCTTTCCCCTAAAGTCCAATAAGGCCCATATACTCCCCGGCGAATTCCCGTAACTCTCCGGTACTCCGAAAAATACCCGAATCACTCGAAACCTTTCTGATGTCCGAATATAGTCGTCCAATATATCGATCTTTACATCTCGACCATTTCGAGACTCCTCGTCATGTCCCTGATCTCATCCGGGACTCTGAATTACCGATCGTCACCGAACGTTAAGCGTGCGGACCCTACGGGTTCGAGAACTATGTAGACATGACCGAGACACGTCTCCGGTCAATAACCAATAGCGGAACCTGGATGCTCATATTGGCTCCCACATATGCAACGAAGATCTTTATCGGTCAAACCGCATAACAACATAAGTTGTTCCCTTTGTCATCAGTATGTTACTTGCCCGAGATTCGATCGTCGGTATCTCAATACCTAGTTCAATCTCGTTACCGGCAAGTCTCTTTACTCCTTCCGTAATACATCATCCCGCAACTAACTCATTAGTTACAATGCTTGCAAGGCTTATAGTGATGTGTATTACCGAGTGGGCCCAGAGATACCTCTCCGACAATCGGAGTGACAAATCATAATCTCGAAATACGACTACTCAACAAGTACCTTCGGAGACACCTGTAGAGCACCTTTATAATCACCCAGTTACGTTGTGACGTTTGGTAGCACACAAAGTGTTCCTCCTGTATTCGGGAGTTGCATAATCTCATAGTCATAGGAACATGTATAAGTCATGAAGAAAGCAATAGCAATATACTAAACGATCAAAGGCTAAGCTAACGGAATGGGTGAAGTCAATCACATCATTCTCTAATGACGTGATCCCGTTAATCAAATGACAACTCATGTCTATGGCTAGGAAACTTAACCATCTTTGATTCAACGAGCTAGTCAAGTAGAGGCATACTAGTGACACTCTGTTTGTCTATGTATTCACACATGTACTAAGTTTCCGGTTAATAGAATTCTAGCATGAATAATAAACATTTATCATGAAATAAGGAAATAACTTTATTATTGCCTCTAGGGCATATTTCCTTCAGGGGCAATTGTTTCTATCAAAATATGCAAATGGGAGTACGCACAAGGAATTATACATGTTCAGCCCTCATTGGTGGAGGTAACACCCTACACCTGTGTGGTGTTCTTGCTGTTGACGCAGATTACAATATGAGAGAGTTTGACCTTCAGCCTAGTGTCCTCCTCCCAGATTATATAGAGTGTACTCGGAGGGGTGTCATAATGAGATGGTATTAATGGTATTGATGATCTCATGCACGACCAAATGTTCATGGCTATTACTACTGGTAACTGACATATTCACCGTTGGGTAACGACAATATTTAATGTGTATTGGAGATCGTGGGTATCCTATTATTGGGGAACGTAGTAATTTCAAAACAATTCCTACGCACACGCAGGATCATTGTGATGCATAGCAACGAGAGGGGAGAGTGTTTTCCACGTACCCTCGTAGACCGAAAGCGGAAGCGTTAGCACAACGCGGTTGATGTAGTCATACGTCTTCACGATCCGACCAGTCCAAGTACCGAACATACGACACCTCCGAGTTCAGCACACGTTCAGCTCGATGACGTCCCTCGAACTCCGATCCAGGAGAGCTTCATGGGAGAGTTCCGTCAGCACGACGGCGTGATGAAGGTGATGATGTTGCTACCGACGCAGGGCTTCGCCTAAGCACCGCTACGATATGACCGAGGTGGAATATGGTGGAGGGGGCACCGCACACGGCTGGAATAGATCAACAGATCAACTTGTGTCTAGAGGTGCCCCCCTGCCCCCGTATATAAAGGAGCAAGGGGGGAGGCAGCCGGCCAGGAGGAGGGCGCGCCAAGGGGGGAGTCCTACTCCCACCGGGAGTAGGACTCCTCCTTTTCCTTGTTGGAGTAGGAGAGCGAAGGAAGGGAGAGAGGAGAAGAAGGAAAAAGGGGGGCGCCCCCCCTCCTTGTCCAATTCGGACTAGAGGGGGAGGGGCGCGCGGCTGCCCTGGCCGCCCCTCCTCTTCTCCCAATAAGGCCCATGAGGCTTAATTAACTCCCCGGGGGTTACGGTAACCCCCCCCCCCGGTACTCCGGTTTTTCTCCGAAACCACTCGGAACACTTCCGGTGTCTGAATATAGTCGTCCAGTATGTTAATCTTTATGTCTCGACCATTTCGAGACTCCTCGTCATGTCCGTGATCATATTCGGTATTCCGAACTACCTTTGGTACATCAAAACACAAAAACTCATAATACCGATCGTCACCAAACTTTAAGCGTGCGGACCCTACGGGTTCGAGAACTATGTAGACATGACCGAGACACGTCTCCAGTCAATAACCAATAGCGGAACTTGGATGCTCATATTTGCTCCCACATATTCTACGAAGATCTTTTATCGGTCAAACCGCATAACAACATACGTTGTTCCCTTTGTCATCGGTATGTTAGTTGCCCGAGATTTGATCGTCGGTATCTCAATACCTAGTTCAATCTCGTTACCGGCAAGTCTCTTTACTCGTTCCGTAATACATCATGTCACAACTAACTCATTAGTTACAATGCTTGCAAGGCTTATAGTGATGTGCAATACCAAGAGGGCCCAGAGATACCTCTCCGACAATCGGAGTGACAAATCCTAATCTCGAAATACGCCAACTCAACAAGTACCTTCGAAGACACCTGTAGAGCACCTTTGTAATCACCCAGTTACGTTGTGATGTTTGGTAGCACACAAAGTGTTCCTCTGGTAAACGGGAGTTGCATAATCTCATAGTCATGAAGAAAGCAATAGCAACATACTAAACGATCAAGTGCTAAGCTAACGGAATGGGTCAAGTCAATCACATCATTCTCCTAATGGTGTGATCCCGTTAATCAAATGACAACGCATGTCCATGGCTAGGAAACTCAACCATCTTCGATTAACGAGCTAGTCAAGTAGAGGCATACTAGTGACACTATGTTTGTCTATGTATTCACACATGTATCATGTTTCCGGTTAATACAATTCTAGCATGAATAATAAACATTTATCATGATATAAGGAAATAAATAATAACTTTATTATTGCCTCTAGGGCATATTTCCTTCAGTCTCCCACTTGCACTAGAGTCAATAATCTAGATTACACAGTAATGATTCTAACACCCATGGAGCCTTGGTGCTGATCATGTTTTGCTCGTGGAAGAGGCTTAGTCAACGGGTCTGCAACATTCAGATCCGTATGTATCTTGCAAATCTCTATGTCTCCCACCTGGACTTGGTCCCGGATGGAATTGAAGCGTCTCTTGATGTGCTTGGTCCTCTTGTGAAATCTGGATTCCTTTGCCAAGGCAATTGCACCAGTATTGTCACAAAAGATTTTCATTGGACCCGATGCACTAGGTATGACACCTAGATCGGATATGAACTCCTTCATCCAGACTCCTTCATTTGCTGCTTCCGAAGCAGCTATGTACTCCGCTTCACACGTAGATCCCGCCACGACGCTTTGTTTAGAACTGCACCAACTGACAGCTCCACCGTTCAATGTAAACACGTATCCGGTTTGCGATTTAGAATCGTCCGGATCAGTGTCAAAGCTTGCATCGACGTAACCATTTACGACTAGCTCTTTGTCACCTCCATAAACGAGAAACATATCCTTAGTCCTTTTCAGGTATTTCAGGATGTTCTTGACCGCTGTCCAGTGATCCACTCCTGGATTACTTTGGTTCCTCCCTCCTAAGCTAATAGCAAGGCACACATCAGGTCTGGTACACAGCATTGCATACATGATAGAGCCTATGGCTGAAGCATAGGGAACATCTTTCATTTTCTCTCTATCTTCTGCAGTGGTCGGGCATTGAGTCTTACTCAACTTCACACCTTGTAATACAGGAAAGAACACTTTCTTTGCCTGATCCATTTTGAACTTCTTCAAAACATTGTCAAGGTATGTGCTTTGTGAAAGTCCAATCAAGCGTCTTGATCTATCTCTATAGATCTTGATGCCCAATATGTAAGCAGCTTCACCGAGGTCCTTCATTGAAAAACTCTTATTCAAGTATCCTTTTATGATGTCCAGAAATTCTATATCATTTCCAATCAGTAATATGTCATCCACATATAATATTAGAAATGCTACAGAGCTCCCACTCACTTTCTTGTAAATACAGGCTTCTTCAAAAGTCTGTATAAAACCATATGCTTTGATCACACTATCAAAATGTTTATTCCAACTCCGAGAGGCTTGCACTAGTCCATAAATGGATCGCTGGAGCTTGCACACTTTGTTAGCTCCCTTTGGATCGACAAAACCTTCTGGTTGCATCATATACAATTCTTCTTCCAGAAATCCATTCGGGAATGCAGTTTTGACATCCATTTGCCAAATTTCATAATCATAAAATGTGGCAATTCCTAACATGATTCGGACAGACTTAAGCATCGCTACGGGTGAGAAAGTGTCATCGTAGTCAATCCCTTGAACTTGTCAAAAACCTTTCGCAACAAGTTGAGCTTTATAGACAGTAACATTACCGTCAGCGTCAGTCTTCTTCTTGAAGATCCATTTATTCTCAATGGCTTGCAGATCATCGGGCAAGTCAACCAAAGTCCACACTTTGTTCTCATACATGGATCCCATCTCAGATTTCATGGCCTCAAGCCATTTTGCGGAATCTGGGCTCACCATCGCTTCTTCATAGTTCGTAGGTTCGCCTTGGTCAAGTAACATGACCTCCAGAATAGGATTACCGTACCACTCTGGTGCGGATCTTACTCTGGTTGACCTACGAGGTTCAGTAGTAACTTGATCTGAAGTTTCATGATCAATATCATTAGCTTCCTCACTAATTGGTGTAGGTGTCACAGGAACCGGTTTCTGTGATGAACTACTTTCCAATAAGGGAGCAGGTACAGTTACCTCATCAAGTTCTACTTTCCTCCCACTCACTTCTTTCGAGAGAAACTCCTTCTCTAGAAAGGATCCATTCTTAGCAACGAATGTCTTGCCTTCGGATCTGTGATAGAAGGTGTACCCAACAGTTTCCTTTGGGTATCCTATGAAGACACATTTCTCCGATTTGGGTTCGAGCTTATCAGGTTGAAGCTTTTTCACATAAGCATCGCAGCCCCAAACTTTAAGAAACGACAACTTTGGTTTCTTGCCAAACCACAGTTCATAAGGCGTCGTCTCAACGGATTTCGATGGTGCCCTATTTAACGTGAATGCAGCCGTCTCTAAAGCATAACCCCAAAACGATAGCGGTAAATCAGTAAGAGACATCATAGATCGCACCATATCTAGTAAAGTACGATTACGGCGTTCGGACACACCATTACGTTATGGTGTTCCGGGTGGCGTGAGTTGCGAAACTATTCCACATTGTTTCAAATGTAGACCAAACTCGTAACTCAAATATTCTCCTCCACGATCAGATCGTAGAAACTTTATTTTCTTGTTACGATGATTTTCCACTTCACTCTGAAATTCTTTGAACTTTTCAAATGTTTCAGACTTATGTTTCATTAAGTAGATATACCCATATCTGCTCAAATCATCTGTGAAGGTGAGAAAATAACGATACCCGCCGCGTGCCTCAATATTCATCGGGCCACACACATCAGTATGTATGATTTCCAACAAATCTGTTGCTCGCTCCATTGTTCCGGAGAACGGCGTTTTAGTCATCTTACCCATAAGGCATGGTTCGCAAGTACCAAGTGATTCATAATCAAGTGATTCCAAAAGTCCATCAGTATGGAGTTTCTTCATGCGCTTTACACCAATATGACCCAAACGGCAGTGCCACAAATAAGTTGCACTATCATTATCAACTCTGCATCTTTTGGCTTCAACATTATGAATATGTGTATCACTACTATCGAGATTCAACAAAAATAGACCACTCTTCAAGGGTGCATGACCATAAAAGATATTACTCATATAAATAGAACAACCATTATTCTCATATTTAAACGAATAACCATCTCGCATCAAACAAGATCCAGATATAATGTTCATGCTCAACACTGGCACCAAATAACAATTATTCGGGTCTAAAACTAATCCCGAAGGCAGATGTAGAGGTAGCATGACGACAGCGATCACATCGACTTTGGAACCATTTCCCACGCGCATCGTCACCTCATCCTTAGCCAGTCTTCGCTTAATCCGTAGTCCCTGTTTCGAGTTGCAAATATTAGCAACAGAACCAGTATCAAATACCCAGGTGCTACTGCGAGCTCTAGTAAGGTACACATCAATAACATGTATATCACATATACCTTTGTTCACCTTGCCATCCTTCTTATCCGCCAAATACTTGGGGCAGTTCCGCTTTCAGTGACCAGTCTGCTTGCAGTAGAAGCACTCAGTCTCAGGCTTAGGTCCAGACTTGGGTTTCTTCTCTTGAGCAGCAACTTGTTTGCCGTTCTTCTTGAAGTTCCCCTTCTTCTTCCCTTTGCCCTTTTTCTTGAAACTGGTGGTCTTGTTGACCATCAACACTTGATGCTCCTTCTTGATTTCTACCTCCGCAGCCTTTAGCATTGCGAAGAGCTCGGGAATTGTCTTATCCATCCCTTGCATATTATAGTTCATCACGAAGCTCTTGTAGCTTGGTGGCAGTGATTGAAGAATTCTGTCAATGACACTATCATCCGGAAGATTAACTCCCAGTTGAATCAAGTGATTGTTATACCCAGACATTTTGAGTATATGTTCACTGACAGAACTATTCTCCTCCATCTTGCAGCTGTAGAACTTATTGGAGACTTCATATCTCTCAATCCGGGCATTTGCTTGAAATATTAACTTCAACTCCTGGAACATCTCATATGCTCCATGACGTTCAAAACGTTGTTGAAGTCCCGGTTCTAAGCCGTAAAGCATGGCACACTGAACTATCAAGTAGTCATCAGCTTTGCTCTGCCAGACGTTCTTAACGTCGTCAGTTGCATCTGCAGCAGGCCTGGCACCCAGCGGTGCTTCCAGGACGTAATTCTTCTGTGCAGCAATGAGGATAATCCTCAAGTTACGGACCCAGTCCGTGTAATTGCTACCATCATCTTTCAACTTTGCTTTCTCAAGGAACGCATTAAAATTCAACGGAACAACAGCACGGGCCATCTATCTACAATCAACATAGACAAGCAAAATACTATCAGGTACTAAGTTCATGATAAATTTAAGTTCAATTAATCATATTACTTAAGAACTCCCACTTAGATAGACATCCCTCTAATCATCTAAGTGATCACGTGATCCAAATCAACTAAACCATGTCCGATCATCACGTGAGATGGAGTAGTTTTCAATGGTGAACATCACTATGTTGATCATATCTACTATATGATTCACGCTCGACCTTTCGGTCTCAGTGTTCCGAGGCCATATCTGCATATGCTAGGCTCGTCAAGTTTAACCCGAGTATTCTGCGTGTGCAAAACTGGCTTGCACCCGTTGTAGATGAACGTAGAGCTTATCACACCCGATCATCACGTGGTGTCTCGGCACGACGAACTTTGGCAACGGTGCATACTCAGGGAGAACACTTTTATCTTGAAATTTAGTGAGAGATCATCTTATAATGCTACCGTCAATCAAAGCAAAATAAGATGCATAAAAGATAAACATCACATGCAATCAATATAAGTGATATGATATGGCCATCATCATCTTGTGCTTGTGATCTCCATCTCCGAAGCACCGTCATGATCACCATCGTCACCGGCGCGACACCTTGATCTCCATCGTAGCATCGTTGTCGTCTCGCCAACTATTGCTTCTACGACTATCGCTACCGCTTAGTGATAAAGTAAAGCAATTACAGGGCGATTGCATTGCATACAATAAAGCGACAACCATATGGCTCCTGCCAGTTGCCGATAACTCGGTTACAAAACATGATCATCTCATACAATAAAATATAGCATCATGCCTTGACCATATCACATCACAACATGCCCTGCAAAAACAAGTTAGACGTCCTCTACTTTGTTGTTGCAAGTTTTACGTGGCTGCTACGGGCTGAGCAAGAACCGTTCTTACCTACGCATCAAAACCACAACGATAGTTCGTCAAGTTAGTGATGTTTTAACCTTCTCAAGGACCGGGCGTAGCCACACTCGGTTCAACTAAAGTTGGAGAAACTGACACCCGCCAGCCACCTGTGTGCAAAGCACGTCGGTAGAACCAGTCTCGCGTAAGCGTACGCGTAATGTCGGTCCGGGCCGCTTCATCCAACAATACCGCCGAACCAAAGTATGACATGCTGGTAAGCAGTATGACTTGTATCGCCCACAACTCACTTGTGTTCTACTCGTGCATATAACATCTACGCATAAAACCAGGCTCGGATGCCACTGTTGGGGAACGTAGTAATTTCAAAAAAATTCCTACGCACACGCAGGATCATGGTGATGCATAGCAACGAGAGGGGAGAGTGTTGTCCACGTACCCTCGTAGACCGAAAGCGGAAGCGTTAGCACAACGCGGTTGATGTAGTCGTACGTCTTCACGATCCGACCGATCCAAGTACCGAACGTACGACACCTCCGAGTTCAGCACACGTTCAGCTCGATGACGTCCCGCGAACTCCGATCCAGCAGAGCTTCACGGGAGAGTTCCGTCAGCACGACGGCGTGATGACGGTGATGATGTTGCTACCGACGCAGGGCTTCGCCTAAGCACCGCTACGATATGACCGAGGTGGAATATGGTGGAGGGAGGCACCGCACACGGCTCGAATAGATCAACAGATCAACTTGTGTCTAGAGGTGCCCCCTGCCCCCGTATATAAAGGAGCAAGGGGGGAGGCGGCCGGCCAGGAGGAGGGCGCGCCAAGGGGGGAGTCCTACTCCCACCGGGAGTAGGACTCCTCCTTTTCCTTGTTGGAGTAGGAGAGGGAAGGAAGGGAGAGAGGAGGAGAAGGAAAAAGGGGGGCGCCGCCCCCCTCCTTGTCCAATTCGGACTAGAGGGGGAGGCGGCGCGCGGCTGCCCTTGCCGCCCCTCCTCTTCTCCCACTAAGGCCCATGAGGCCCAATTAACTCCCCGGGTGGTTCCGGTAACCCCCCGATACTCCGGTTTTTCTCCGAAACCACTCGGAACACTTTGGTGTCCGAATATAGTCGTCCAATATATCGATCTTTACATCTCGACAATTTCGAGACTCCTCGTCATGTCCGTGATCATATCCGGGACTCCGAACTACCTTCGGTACATCAAAACACAAAAACTCATAATACTGATCGTCACAAAACTTTAAGCGTGCGGACCCTATGGGTTCGAGAACTATGTATACATGACCGTGACACGTCTCCGGTCAATAACTAATAGCGGAACCTGGATGCGCATATTGGCTCCCACATATTCTACGAAGATCTTTTATCGGTCAAACAGCATAACAACATACGTTGTTCCCTTTGTCATCGGTATGTTACTTGCCCGAGATTTGATCGTCGGTATCTCAATACCTAGTTCAATCTCGTTACCGGCAAGTCTCTTTACTCGTTCTGTAATACATCATCTTGCAACTAACTCATTAGTTACAATGCTTGCGAGCCTTATAGTGATGTGCATTACTGAGAGGGCCCAGAGATACCTCTCCGACAATCGGAGTGACAAATCCTAATCTCAAAATACGCCAACTTAACAAGTTCCTCTGGAGACACCTGTAGAGTACCTTTATAATCACCCAGTTACGTTGTGACGTTTGGTAGCACACAAAGTGTTCCTCTGGTAAACGGGAGTTGCATAATCTCATAGTCATAGGAACATGTATAAGTCATAAAGAAAGCAATAGCAACATACTAAACGATCAAGTGCTAAGCTAACGGAATGGGTCAAGTCAATCACATCATTCTCCTAATGATGTGATCCCATTAATCAAATGACAACTCATGTCCATGGCTAGGAAACTCAACCATCTTCGATTAACGAGCTAGTCAAGTAGAGGCATACTAGTGACACTATGTTTGTCTATGTATTCACACATGTATCATGTTTCCGGTTAATACAATTCTAGCATGAATAATAAACATTTATCATGATATAAGGAAATAAATAATAACTTTATTATTGCCTCTAGGGCATATTTCCTTCACCTATGGCGCACCCGACTATAGGGAATCAGACTGCCAGCTGTCTTGGTGATGACCGACTGCTGGTACATGTACATCCGGGGGGGCTATGGGCATTTGTCAGTCGGTGAGCCTAGGCCTATGATATCTTTGTGTTGTAACCTTGATGGGCTTAGTGAGTAACCCATTGGCCTGTTGTTCTTTGGACATATCATGTATGGGCCTGGGCCTTTAGCTGGGACATACGCATCTATGGGCTTACCCCGTAGGTATTCCCCTGTCACATACCCAAATTAAAATTTTGACTTTACGGGACCTGGCAAAGCAGACCCTGCCCTTGTAGGATGTTAGGGAACACAAAAATATGATCACCGCCGACACTTTCCATTTATATGGGAATACTGACTCTTGGAGGCTGATGAGTGATATTTTTACGCTCACCACACCATTGTTTAAACTAGATTATCTTAAAAAATCTGAGAAAATCACTCCAATATTGCACTAATGACTAATGAATGCGAGAGATCGTGAAATCCTCTATTTATTTTGTTTCCATAGGAAAAGAGACCATATATGGAGAAAATCAATTGTTTAGAAGGAAACAAGCAAAATGAAGAAAGGAGGAAGATTGGAGGCACAACAAATGACCTAGAGTGCAAGACGACGTCCGGTATGAGTGCTCTGCGGTCATAGGCACTGGCAGCTCCGTTGCATCCACCCCAACCACTTTCACAAAGGGGCCATCATTGGAATCACGAAAGAGCATTGTTGAAAACCTCCAACGGCGAAACAGAAGCATTCTTCAACCTTAGCTGCCACCATTTTCCATCTCATCTCCAGAGCCACCACCATCTCCATCATCACATCAAACCACCTCCAAGTTAGCCATACTTGTAATCGTGTACATATCCGACTACCATTGTAAGACATACTATCAATAAATTATTCATCAATGATTCCTTCTTGTGATTTTATTGCCATGCGTGAGTAATTCGGTAAGGCAATGGGTTGACGCATAGCCTTGCAACCCGATGTATTTGTATGAGGGATCGATGGAATGACTTTGAACTAACATCATGTATGTGTGAGAATTGCATCATAGTTGTCTCTTGTCTCTTTCTCGTTCTTCGACCCTGCAGGTACCTAGGATCATGGAGTTCGACCAAGGAGGAGGTTAGGAGCAGGGAGGAAGCAGAACATTATTCTGAACACCAGTGAGAGAAATGTTTAGTACGGTAGCGAAAAGCCAGTCCTTGGGAATGCATGAGGTGTAGTCATTAAATGACCAATGCTTTTGTATGATATATTCTTAATAACCAAGGTAACCTCGTACAATGGTAAGGGCCAACGGTTGGAAAACTGACTCTTGATGCAGATCGCAAATCGGTCAAGACATAATTTGGACACATCCCCCATTTCGTCTCATTGTAATCATATATTAACGGGTGTCTTCCATAGCACAAATTAATATCATTATGATCCGGAGCACAAATATGTGGTTGTAAGAACCAAGTCCTTATACCCAAGCCTGTTTAACTATGAGTGTTTACACCTTAAGGTTGTTAAGGTCCGATTGTGAAAACTGGAATTTAATTCTCTCACAAAGACTTGGTAGATTCTCTATCGGAGTAGCCATCCTCTCGTGGGTTCGATAAACTCAGAGTCACTCTTCGGGGGAAAGGGCAGGGAAACCTTCGCTATCCAAACCAGATCTCAAAGGCATCAGAGGCACCCCGTGATTGAATGCACAATGGCAAGATGTGTTTAGGCTTTGTGTGATGAAGAACTCACTCAACATTTGGTCGTGACACATGAACCCAATGCAATACAATGCTTGTTTTCAGTGCAAGAATATTATCACATGCTTAGTTTGTGAAGGTGGCAGTCATCCTTTTGAATGTTTGGATAGCAAGGAGAAAGGCAACACACGAGGCCATTTTTGAAAGCCCACTCTCGATACACCTATTCGTTGCGGTTCATCTCAGAGCTTGATTGCATCAAGGTGGTACCTGGTTCAGCCGCCCCTCGTCGTACTGTTGCTTCTTCTCCCTCCGTTACCCGAAATACTGCTTGGAAGCCCCCTCCTCATGACTATGCAAAAATAAATGTTGAGTGGAGAAGTTGGTGCAACACCACTGTTGGCGGGGATCGTGATGGCATGTTTCTTGGATCGTCAGCGTTAGTTCTCCCGGGCGGCTTTGATCCAGCTATTTTGGTGGCTATCGCTTGTCCCGAAGCACAAGCATTGGCCGACGATCTATCCTTGCAGAAGCTAGTTATCGCATGTGATTGCAAGCCTATAGTTGATGATATTAAAGAAGGAACAGGAGGAACTCGCATCATAATTACTCGAGAGATTGCTGGAAGAAGAATCAATTTTGATAGTTGTAGCTTTGTCTTTGAAGGTCGAGCAACAACTTATGAAGCTCACAACCTTGCCAAATTTTCTCTATCGCTTGATCAGGGTCGCCATCTGTGGCTTACTTAATCTCATGACCCAATTTGTATCCCTCTAAGAATTCCCGATGATCAATAAATATTTGCCAAACCCCTAAAAAGACATACCCAAATTAAATCAAATCTTATCAAAACCTCAACTAAATCAAAACATTTCTTGTCTTCCTCTAGCCATACTCAAATCAAATTAAATATTACTGAAATGTAGAATATGGTGGGTGTAAAGTATATGTCGGGCAAGATTGTTGTTGAACCATTAGAATATGTACGCCCACATTATAAGGCACATACAATTAGCTAGTAACATTGTAATAGCGCAACGATGTCCTCGCAAAATAAATTGAACTAGCAAAGATGACGTGGCTAATTAGTCAAGCCAGTGTCCCTGCGCTGAACCAAAGGAACCTTCTAAACCCAATCTAAGAAACTACGTACTAGTTTGGTGTACTTAACCGATAAAGAAACCTGGCAGTTCAACATTTGTAGTCCCTTGTTTTCGCAGTTGGCGGCTGCATGCAGGTTCCGATACGGCCCTACTGCAAAAGAAGAAATGACTATTCGAGCACAAGCGACGTGCATGCGCGTTCATGTTCAATCGCTGCACATTCCTTTGGATTATACAATGCCTGCGCGTAGAATGGTGCCTTGATTGATTGCTTTGCTTGATCCCGACGTTGCATGTGAGTGGGCATGTTGCATGGTCATCTTTTGCTGGCTCAACCTGTCAACCATATTAGTCTTCTCATGATCCATGAAACTTGTTTAATAATGCTAGTTACTCCATTATACGTAGTAGCCAATTCACCTGAGTCTGCCCATTCCCTATGGACCTGCCGGAAGAGAAGAATCTAAGTAGAAAGAAAGTCGGGCATCGAAATAACAACTGCACCGCATTTTGTTTTCAAACATGCATCAGCATGCTTGTTATTTTGTACTACTCAAAACCGCATTTTGAAAGAAAGTCGGAGTATTAGCGGCGTGGTGAAATGAAAGAAAGTTGCATACTGAACCAAAGGCACAACTCAAAACCGAAACGCAACAAATTAAAAGCTATCTATCCTGAGCAACAAACGTCAGCTTGATGCATCAATAAAAATGCCAGTTATCTATAAATCTAGCAAACAGCAGCAGCCCTACAAAAAAAAGCAAGGGACCAAAAAGCCAAGCAAGGTAAGCAGATTAATTGCTTTGCGTCGTCCGCCCAAACTGCTTCAAGAGCTACGTGTTCTTGTTGAGGGAGAGGACTGCCCAAAGTAACAAAACAACAATTTGGTTTCATGTGAAGGGCCTGCCCTGTGCATGACGCCCTGCACGCACGCGCGATGCGTCGCCGTCTCATCCGAGCTAACCACGTCCGTTCCATCACGACGTCCCCCGCGGTGCGTTGCGTTTTTAGCTTTGTTGACTGAGCATCGGTAAAGCGGCAAGGAATCGCCCACCTATTACCTAACATTTCTATTCATCCATCCTCCTAACTAATCATTAACTCGCCGTCTCTGGCAACTTGTCAACTTCTGCGTTTGACGTGTGGAAGGAGATCTAGATGGTGCGGGAACATTTTTCTAGCATATGGCTGTTAATTATTTTATTGTAACTAGTAGTTTTGTCTAGCGTGTAAATTAAGTAGGAGTACATTGTTTTGCAATATCTAGGGAAGATCTAACAAGTATGTGTGGTAGATTAGCAGTGGGATATGCTTTCAGGCCTTGGACTTTGGCCGTTTGCTGAAAAATAGGGAACAAAGGCGGCTCGTGCTCACAAACCGTTAACTGCCCGCTTTTGTCGCTTCTCATGCTGAAGGATTCCTGATACGAATTAGAAATGGATTGAAGCAGCCAGAATGAAAAATAATCTTTATTCAGTTGTCAATGGAGCAGGCATAAAAATAGCCGAAATTTATCAAACCAAAGTGTCCATGCATAGACCGACACAGAGCCAACCAGTACCCATGCAGAAAGCCCCGAGAAAAAGACAGTTTGAGATGAACCACTGTGGCCCATAAGAAAGCGTAAGAGGCAGCCCAGGAAGCAAACTGTGGTCCAAAAAGTTTGTGTTCGGCTTACGATGTAGTCTTCCCTAACAAAAAAAAGTCCAGTTCTAAAAAAAATTCTCAAACAAATCCAGTTCTAAAACAAAAGGTCATTTCACAGTTAGGGCCTCTTTGATTCGCAGTATTTGTAAAATATAGGAATAGAAAAAATAGAGAAATAAAATGGCATGTTATCCTCAATCCTACAGGATTATTCTGAGTGTTTGGCTGTGCACAGGAAAAACGTAGGATTTTTTACATGAGGTTGGAGTGGATGAATTTTTTTTCTATGAAAACTAGTACAAGTGAATCCTATGAAAAAATTCCTAGGGATTGCAGTCCTATGTATCAAACAAATCACGGAGGAAAAATCCTAAGGATTGGAATCCTCCAAAATTACCCCAGTTTCATGTGTTTCCCACTGGTTACGGTTTTCTCCTTCTCTCGCCTACTCCGTCGGTGTTGAGTCCTCCCCCCCCCCCATCCGGCCACCCCCTTGGGCTAACTCAGGGGCGAGCTACTTCCTAAGCTTGGTGAATTGAGGTAGAGGTTCGGGTATTGTGGCTCTCGTCAAAACCGGGTAGTTAATACCAGGTTAGGGCTTGCCATGGCTACCCACTTGCTCTTTGTCTCGAAACTGTTGGAGATATGCCCTAGAGGCAATCATATGGTGATGATATTTCCTCATATATTCATGAGATATTTGTATTATCCTCGAACATCATCACTGGTACGTATCAACAAGTATGTGATTTTGCTTGTGAGACTACATAAGGTATGATGATTATTCTAATAGTCCCTAGTTGATAAGGTTATGGCCTCTAAACTAATTTCAACCAAAAAATCCAGAAAAAGATCCTAAAAATACATAATATTTAGAGCCTAGGAAAATATTTCCTAGCCAAAATATGCTGTAGAAATACCTTCTGAAAATAAAGGCTATAATAGGAATTATAAATAATATTATAATGGTTTTAGGGTTTATATATCCCAAAATATTTTGAAACCACTCAATCCAAATTCAAAAATATTTTGAATGTTTTTTATATTGGGAAAGTCTTGTTATCTCTTCTCTATTAATTTCTTTGCGTTGGAATATTATTTTAAATATAGAAAGAAACAATTCAAATGAAATCCAAATATATATATCTAAGCCTCCCAATTATTTATATCTTAAGTCATGTTATCTTCACTCGTGTTTATACAGGGTTTTGGTTTGATACTTGAAGAAGCAAATAAAATCTCAAATTGGAAATATTGGAGTGTCCTTTTATTCTCCTCTCTGGAAATATTCAATCAAAAAAATAGATTCCTCTCAAATTTGAGAAATCAATCAAACAATCTTATTTTTAGTTAGCATTCCTAAATCTGAAATTTGGGGATGTTACACATTCGAGGCCTCGACGTCGCCCCACTCCTTCTTGCGTTTGTCGCGGTGCCAGCGTCTTCGGCCTCAACGCAAACGTATAACTTAGTGGCGTGAAACAAAAAAATAGGCCAAAAATGACTCCTTTTACTGGGACTTCTGTGACCCACCATGTTGAACCCTACAAATCGTATTGTCAACCTCATCAACAAACGAGAATCATCGGAAGTGGATTTTATCGGGAGAGCCTGACGGCAGGGACCCATTATATTTCACGTTGTCGTACACAAGCAAGTGTCTCCCTGTTTCTAGTAAAAAAACTGCCTTCTTCTGCTGGATGTTGATATCTGGGACCAACCAGGTTGAAGACTTCACATGACATTTTCCTTCTGGTCCAGGCGTGTACGTATATATGCTACTCCCACGATAAGCCACGACCAACGATGGAGCAATACGTATCATACTAATCATATGGGGTAACTACCATATTGATGTGTATGCCAAAGACAAGATCAAGCATGAATCTATGACCAACGTGTAAAAGATGAACATGCAAGAAGACAAGAAGAAAGGATAGAAGCTAGGCTTAATCTACAAACTTTTGTCAGGGCTAGCTACCATCAACAATATTCTGAGAGTCACTTTGTTGCCAAAGTCTGGAGATTCAAGATGATAAGAGGCTATTCTATTGATCTACTTCATCATCTTGATAGGTGTGACAAGTTCAACATCACAAACTTCATTGTTAAAACTATCCAAAGGACTACTACTGAGCATAAGAGATCATGTGGATATGCTCCCTACCTATTGTTGCTAATTAATTCCAAGATTGCAGAAGGTAAGTTTTTGCTTGGCTGTGTGTATGAGCCCTTCAGGCCAAATCTTGAGAATAACATTGACACCATGGAAATCAACAACAACCCAGCAGGTGCAACATCTAGTGAAGCTGCACATATCGATCATGCGTCAGCTACCCCTAGCCCCTCTACCCATCCTCCAGTAGTAGTCCCCAAGACACATACTGAACAGATCGCCTACCTATGCCAAGTTTAACAAAAGATCGAGATCTAGCTAACCTTGTCAAGAACCAGGAGAGCTTACTAATGTGTGATACGTCTCAAAAGTATCAATAATTTTTCCATGATTCCTGCTATGTTGCTATCAATTATAAACACTTCGGGCATAGTTTTCATTGAATTTCATTGGACTAACATGTTAATCCAGTGTCACTTTTTGTTTTCTGGTGTTTTTGTATTTTCCAGAAAATACCCAGAAAAGGTCCCGGAAAGAATCCAGAAAAATAGATTCCAGAGTTCGAAGAGAAGTACCCCTGGGACCTGGACCCACACCTAGTGGGCCCCATAACCCTAAGCACCCTAGGACTGGGGGCGCCTACAGGTTGTGCCTCCCTGGTTGGCTTCCATTGCCCCCTGACTTATATATACCCCCATTTTCACCTCCAATTTATCGAGCATTTTTTTGCCGCAGCCACATCGCATTTCCAAGGCGATCTTCATTTTCTGCCGTGATTCGAAAGTCTGTTGGAGGGGAATTCATCTCCATCATCATCAACCTCGATCATCATGCTCCAAGATGAGTTGTGAGTAGTCCACCCCTGGACTACGGGTTCATGGTAGTAGCAAATGTTGTAATGTCTCTTCCTAGATGTGTTTTTTATGTTCTATACAATAGCTACATGAGTTGCCCTACATGATTGCAGTTTATCAGGTGAGTTTGTGGTGGTGATGTACATAATGTGATGGATTAACTCTATAAAAGAGCATGGACATTAATGGTCCACTCTAGACCATGAATAGGGTAATTCTTCTCATGTTGACGCAACTATCGAGAGGTATAATCAACTACTTGACGTTCTTGCATGAGGAATCCGCAAATTGCTTGTAATGAAGCGTCACAAGATTTGGAAAGCTTTCTTCTCGGAAGGAATGATAATAGGAGCGGTGGTGAGCTTATCCTTCAACAACTGGAACATGTGGTCACAAGCAGGACTCCAAATATATCTATTGTTTTTTCTTCAGAAGATCTCTAAGAGGTTTGGAAAGCTTTGAGAAGTTTTCAACAAAGCGTGGCAGTAACTTGCGAGACTAAGGAAGCTCTGCGGTTGCTTCACGTTCTTCGGAGGGGTCCATTCAATAATTGTTTGGACTCTTTCAGGATCAATTGCAATGCCTTCGTCTGAGATGACATGGCCAAGGTACTTGACTTCAGACAACCAGAACTCGCACTGGAAGAACTTAGCATAAAGCTGGTGTTCACAGAGTTTTTCAAGAATGAGGCGGAGATGTTCAACATGTTCTTCTTCATTCTTGGAATAGATGAGAATGTCTACAAGTTTGTGATACCAAAGGATATCATGTGTATTCGTAGAGGCCATAGTGAACCAACAACTTTCAAAGCTCGATATGGCATAACTTCCTTCCGAACACTGACTCATGGTATTCCAATCTTAACTCCAGTTTTGAGAGGATTCTGGCTTTCTCTTTGAGCACTTGAATAGCGGTAAGAATAACAGAATCAAGAAACAGGGGTTGGGCGGGCGGGGGAAAGCACGTCCCAAACTGACTTTGAGGTTTTTGCGGTTGAGAGGATGAGAGATGATAGAACATCAATTGGAAAGAATATGCACCAACAAGGTAATTTAACAAAGGATTGGCATTCCAAAGAAAAAGGATTGTCTTCACAAAAGCGTGGAATAACTGCTTGTAAGGTATAGAATCACCATTTTGTTACAGAAGCAACATTAGTAGAATACTCTAAAGATGCTACATGAATTCCCAAACCCGAGGTCACGGAACTGAAACAATACCATATTATCAGAGGCAATCATACAGGATGAATACACAACCACTAGACACGACTAAAGACCCATCCACTACGGCGGGTTCTTGAAGATCACGGACCATTCAGTGGTCCAAATGAACCGGAGGCATGATTGGTGTGGACCGTACCCGGTTCATGTGGTGCACGCAGGCTGGCGGTAAGATCACCCCCCCCCCCCACGAGGTGTTCAGCCGGTTCGTGGTTCGTTTCGCCTTGTTGCTAGTAAAGCATTGTAATGATTCTAAAATCCCATTTAATCAAGAACCTAAAATTATTGAAGGTAAGTAGAGAGGTAAAACACATGTCACTTTTCCCTACAGCACATTTCTGACAGTTTTCAAGGTATAGCTAGTCCGTCTGAGAATGTCCCTCATAATGAATTGTTATGTAGTACTTAGTTTTTTTAAGCTGTTATGTAGTGGTTATATCTAAATTAAGCGCTATTGGTTGCATTTCCAATTTTGTCATGATCGTGGTGTGCAACATTAGTTGATTTCTTTCTCTCCTTTTTTTTTGCGAAAAAACATCAGTTGATTTCAGCAACGTGAGGCATTTGATTAGATGGTCGGATGCTAGGAACAGATGTTTCTTTTAGATGTTTTTCTTATAACTGGTATATACTTTTGAGATTTGAACCAAGACCAACACATGTCTTCTAAAAATATACTCTGTAACTAAATATATGACTTTTTGTAGTTTAATGAGTAGTACTGGTTATCGTACATGTTATGGGTGATTTTTTTCTGAACACAGTACAGACGCAAGCGCTCATACATACGCGCATACACTCACCCTATGAACGCACACACGCACACCCTACCCATATAAGCACCTTCGAGAGACTGGGTCGGCATATCATCTTGAGATTTACGAAGTCACCGTAGGCCCCTCGTCGTCGACAGGAACGTCTCCTCTCACTGAAAGCGCATCGCCGTAAATCCTGAAATAAATCCAGAAATAATGCGAGCATCAGGACTTAAACCCTCATGATGTGGAGATACCACTCTCCCTCTGACCATCCAAACATAGGTTGATTCGCATGTTATGGATGATTCTAACTCCTTTGCAAAAAGGAAAAGAGAAGAAGCTGGTTTTCCCACGACGGGAGGCCTCCTCGTCCTCGAATAGAGATCGGTCTCATAAGAATAGCCGAATTCGGCTCGAACCGTTTTTATACAAGAAACAAAACAAAAAAGAAGACCTACCAAAAAGGAAAAAAGTTCGGCTCGAACACGAGTCCCAGCCTCCCAGGACTATTGTGACGCCCCGGTACTTAAGCTACAGTGAACCTCTGCTAATGATGTCATGTCATATCGATTACTGTTGCTAATCTCGTGTTAGTTCAAAACCGGTTCGAGTTTAAATTAAAAATCAAACAAACAACAAAAGTTTTCAAACATTGAAACAAAAATGTTCGATTGGTGCCAAATATTGCACTGGTAATTATTATGAAGAAAACATTTTTTGTGTAAATTCCTAAATATTTTAAACTAAAATAAAACAGAAAAGAAAATTAACAAAAAACTAAAAAAAACAAAGCCTCCCCGGGGCCAACCGGCCCGGCTGGCAACTGGGCTAGCCAGGCCGGCCCAGCTGGCTCACCCCACTCCCCCATATTCCCCTGTCGGTGGAAAACCTAGATCGAACCCCCCACTCACCCACTCCCTCCCCACGATTTCCTCCCCCTCGCCTCTACCCCTACCCCCGATCCAGATCGGGGCGCGGCCCCGCCAACCTCCGTCGCCGAACCCCGACGCCGCCTAGTTCTGCCCCGCTATCGCCGGCGCCCGCCTCCTCAACCCTCCTCCCTGCCGGACCGCCCGGAGCCCGGAGCCGCTCCCGACCCCATCGCCCCGACGCACGTCGCCGTCCTCGGCGCCCCTCACCGGAGCACCACCACCGTCGCCCTGCTGCCTCGCCGTCCCGCTACCCCATCGGTCGCCCCCGATCCCGCTGCCATGCCCCTCCCGCTACCTTGTGAGCCGCCACCTCCCTCCTCTGTGCGCGAGAGTCGCCGTCACCACGCGGCCACGCCCCACCGCTGCACTACCGTTGCCGCTGCGCCGGCCCCCTGCTGCACCCGCACCCCCGCTCGACGTGCCCCGCCGCCTCGCTCCGCTCGCGCCGCTGCTTGCTGCCGGGAGCCGCCGAACCGCGCCTCCAGCGCCTCGCGCTCGCGCAGGCCCGCGCCCCTCCGCTCGCCGACCGAGCCGCGCGTCTACACCCCCTTCTCCGCCCGGCGCTGCTCACCGGAGCTCCCCGTCGCTCGCCGCCCGCGGCCTTCTCCTTGTGACCGCGTCGCCGCCTAATGCCGCGGCCAACAAGCGCCGTGGCCATCGTCCCCGCCACCGGCTGCACCCCTTCTGGCCTCCCGCTCCCGGTGCTGGCGCCCGCCGCCGGCGTTCCCCCACCGTTTGCCTGGGTTGGCGCCCGCGCGCCCGATACCCGCACCCAGCGCCCCGCCCCGCCCCGCTAGGCCTCTGTGCCACTGGACAACGGGCCCCACACCCAGAATGTTTAATTAAAAAAGATTTTAAAAAATAATTATAATAAAAAATATTAAATTAATTAATTAATTAATCAACTTAATTAATTAATTATGTTTAGTTAACCTAATTAACTAGTGTTAATTAAATAAACAGTAATTAGATTAGTTAAACCCTAATTAGATTAAACAGTCTATGACAGCTGGGACCCACACGTCAGTTTGACCCAGTCAACGTTCTATTGACTGCTGACGTCATGCCGACGACATGATGACGTCACCAAACAGTATTCTGGATAATGTTGATTTAAAATAATTAAATAAATCCTAAAAATGATTTAAATCCTTTAAAATTAATATAAAATAAATCGTAGCTCGGATGGAAATACTTTGTACATGAAAGTTGCTCAGAACGACGAGACGAATCCGAATACGTAGTCTGTTTGTCAGCCACACATCCCTAGCATAGCAAACTCGCAACTTTCCCCTCTGGTTCATCTGTCCAGATGTTTCCCCCCTTCGCCGGTATCACCTACTACCGCGATTGGGCACCCCCTAAGAACGCTCATTGCCATGTCATGCATCGTCATGCATTTGTTTGCATTATATTTATTGTTTCTTCCCCCTCTTCTCTCGCTAGACTCCGAGACCGACGCCGCTGCTACCCAGTAGGACTACCCTTCCTTCTCGGCTGAGCTTCCAGGCAAGCCCCCCCCCCCTGATCACCAGATATCACCTATTCCTTCTCCCTACTGCTTGCATTAGAGTAGTGTAGCATGTTACTACTTTCGGTTAATCCTATTCTGCTGCATAGCCTGTCATTGTTGCTACAGTTGTTACCCTTACCTGCAGTCCTAAATGCTTAGTATAGGATGCTAGTATCCATCAGTGGCCCTACATTCTTGTCCGTCTGCCATGCTATACTATCGGGCCGTGATCACTTGGGAGGTGATCACGGGTATATACATATATACATTCATACTATACAGGTGGTGACTAAAGTCGGGTCGGCTCATTGAGTACCCGCATGTGATTTCGATGTGGGGGCTGAAAGGACAGGTGGCTCCATCCCGGTAGTGGTGGGCCTGGGTTCCTGACGGCCCCCGACTGTTACTTTGAGGCGGAGCGACATGGCAGGTTGAGACCACCTAGGAGAGAGGTGGGCCTGGCCCTGGTCGGCGTCCGTGGTTACTTCACAATAACACGCTTAACGAGATCTTGGTATTTGATCTGAGTTGGGTAGTTGAACTGTTATGCACTAACCGCCACGTGGGACAAGATATGGGCAACCGGCGTCGTGGTATCAGCTGAAGCTCTTTTTGACATCAGCGACTGAGCAGCGCGCGCCGCATTGGACCGTAAGCTCGCGCTTGTATTAAGGGGGCTAGGTCTGCTTCCCGCCGCGTACGCAACGTGCAGGTGTGCAATGGGCGATGGGCCCAGACCCCTGCGCGCATAGGATTTAGACTGGCGTGCTGACCTCTCTGTTGAGCCTAGGTGGGGCTGCGACGTGTTGATCTCCCGATGCCGGACATGACCCAGGAAAGTGTGCCCGGCCAGAGGGATCGAGCGTGTCGGGTAATGTGGTGCACCCCTGCAGGGAAGTTGATCTATTCGAATAGCCGTGTCCACGGTAATAGGTGACCTGGAGTTGTACCTTGACCTTATGACAACTAGAACCAGATACTTAATAAAACACACCCTTTCAAGTGCCAGATACAACCCGGTGATCACTCTCTCACAGGCGACGAGGAGGGGATTGCCGGGTAGGATTATGCTATGCGATAATACTTGGTGAACTTACCATCTATTCTCTTCTACATGCTGCAAGATGGAGGATGCCAGTAGCGTAGTCTTCGACAGGACTAGCTATCCCCCTGGCATTCTGCAGTTCAGTCCACCGATATTGCCTCTTTACACATATACCCATGCATATGTAGTGTAGATCCTTGCTTGCGAGTACTTTGGATGAGTACTCACGGTTGCTTTCTCCCCCTTTCCCCCTTTCCTTTCTTCCTGATTGTCGCAACCAGATATTGGAGCCCAGGAGCCAGACTCCACCGTCGACGACGGCTCCTACTACACCGGAGGTGCCTACTACTACATGCAGCCCGCTGACAATGACCAAGAGTAGTTAGGAGGATCCCAGGCAGGAGGCATGCGCCTCTTTCGATCTGTATCCCAGTTTGTGCTAGCCTTCTTAAGGCAAACTTGTTTAACTTATGTCTGTACTCAGATATTGTTGCTTCCGCTGACTCGTCTATGATCGAGCACTTGTATTCGAGCCCTCGAGGCCCCTGGCTTGTATTATGATGCTTGTATGACTTACTTATGTTTTAGAGTTGTGTTGTGATATCTTCCCGTGAGTCCCTGATCTTGATCGTACACGTTTGCGTGGATGATTAGTGTACGATTGAATCGGGGGCGTCACAAGTTGGTATCAGAGCCGACTGCCTATAGGAATCCCCTTTCCACACTCCTTGGCCGAAGTCGAGTCTAGACATTGCAACACTTTTACTAACATGGCTGTGTGGCTTACGGGCCCACGTCGCCATTGGGTGGTAGTAGGATCTTTTATTCCTCGACCTATACTCTGGGACTCTGACATCTCTTCTATTCGGGTTAAACGATTTTACTAACTATGATTCTAGGTTCTCGATAATACTTTCTCCCGGAGAGCCCCTTCAGTCCAGATGATCGCCTACTGCACCAGAAGATTCGGAAGATACTCTCCAGTATTCACTCGAGACCTTGTTCCCGTTGCTTTTGCAAATTCCCTACAACCGTTATCCCTATGGAGAATTACAGGCACATGTCTGTCTTACTTTCATTCCGAGTTGCTCTTGTTATTACAAGAGGCATCGAATTATTCTCCAACTTTTTAAGAATCCTTGAGCTTACTGCCTTGCAGTTCTTGCCACATGAATATCCCTACGGATAATTTCTCGCACTTACCAAGTATCCACTCATCCCCAGTTGATTCATGTATGTCACCAATCTTCGAAATACCATTCGATCTTCCGAAAATCCTCGGCAGCTTATTGCTCTTGAAATTCTTGCTTGCTTGCATTATGGTTAATCCCATAAGTATAGTAATCTTATTGGCATCCTTTGCCACTATCATTTTGAGCCCATTGATTCAATAAGTGTGAATGCTCGCAATCCTCAACCAGATCCTAGAATTCATCCTTCCGGCTCAGACGTCATTTTAAACAGGAGCTGGTCCTCGACTAATCAAAAAGCCATCGATTGTAACCCTAAGCCTATTCAACTTAAGAGCGTTTGATTCTGATCCCTTAATTTGGAAATGATAATTCCTTTGCATTTGAGATTGAATTGGTCAGTTGTTTATATAATCCGATCTCCTTGCATTCTTTCTTCTTTTGATTGAGTACCGATACTCACATTAGCTCCATTGTGGACCGCCAGATCCATTGTTGAATTATTATCGGACAGTGTCCATCGCGTTGAATCACTTTGTGAGTTGTTTTCCTGTTACATAATGCCCTTGGTAGATTGTATCCTCTCCTTTTGTCCACCATGCTCTGCTTTCGAGCTTGTGTTAATTACTCCTGAAGTTGTGGTATATGTTCCTAAGATGCCCCTATGGGTTGAACCTATGCCTTCCATAACCTGGGTGAACTCAAAGGTTATGCGGGTTATACTCTACTGGCTTTTCGTCAGATAAAATTTCAACACTACAACTTCATCAAACGCGAGAAGTGAATGAAAGGTTATGCATTGGAGAATGGGAGTCGACCTTGGACTTTGTGCTCATGCCCATGGAAACGATGTAGATCCTATCATGGAAGCTTCTTGTAATAATAACTATTTCCTTGATATAATATCATTTGGTATCTGTGAATTGATCCTTTGCAAACGTGGTTCCGACCATATTTTCTCTTTGATCCCATTTCTTGGCCAAGTTTAAGCATTTGTCTCTTGCAGATCAATACCCCAGTCCAACCTTTACTTTGATCGTCGAGTATTACACTCTGGTATCTCGAGATTATCACGAAACTGCATAACTTCTTATGAGTTCTTCATCAAGTACTACATTCTCACTGATTCAATTTTTTCACGGGCTCTAAGTTATTAAACACTCAAAGACACCGATAACTGAATCGAGTTCGCGTTGCGATTCAACAAGTATTAGAACTCTTCATTGCTTACAAATTTAATACTCGATCACATCATTCCTAGCCTAATTGGCTATATCATTATCGTGCTGAATTTAACTGTGCTACCTGGTCCTTATTCCCAGAGCATAACTTTCGGCGATGAGCTAAGCTTACGTCGATCTTCCTCATCATATCATTTCGCCTTGAACAGCGAGCTTGGTTTCGAGTTTGTGTCGTACCCTTAGTTCCAATAACCTTTCGCTTCACCATTCCTTTGACTTGATGTCATTGCCGATCGATTACATCTTCAAGAAACCTCTCGATAGGTGTGTCGTGATCATCGTCAACATTTTAACTTCTTCGAGATATCAATTGAAATTCATGATGAGAAATTCTGTGTTATCATCGACCACATCCATGCCTTCCTTTCAAACACAGACTTTGTCTTGTTTTGAATGAACTTTAAGTTCCTGGCTATCCAGCTTATCTTATGTCCTACCTTGAAGTAATACCATCTTATATATCAAGAATGTTGTGAGAATTTCACCACCTCTTAAAAATTCTTGGTACAAGTGATACATCCCGCCATCTACATTCATCTCTTGGTCCACGTGTTGTTTCCAACCGGAATACCAACGATTGAACTGAAGGAAATATGCCCTAGAGGCAATAATAAAGTTATTATTTATTTCCTTATATCATGATAAATGTTTATTATTCATGCTAGAATTGTATTAACCGGAAACATAATACTTGTGTGAATACATAGACAAACAGAGTGTCACTAGTATGCCTCTACTTGACTAGCTCATTGATCAAAGATGGTTATGTTTCCTAGCCATAGACATGAGTTGTCATTTGATTAACGGGATCACATCATTAGGAGAATGATGTGATTGACTTGACCCATTCCGTTAGCTTAGCACTCGATCGTTTAGTATGTTGTTATTGCTTTCTTCATGACTTATACATGTTCCTATGACTATGAGATTATGCAACTCACGTTTACCAGAGGAACACTTTGTGTGCTACCAAACGTCACAACGTAACTGGGTGATTATAAAGGTGCTCTACAGGTGTCTCCAAAGGTACTTGTTGGGTTGGCGTATTTCGAGATTAGGATTTGTCACTCAGATTGTCGGAGAGGTATCTCTGGGCCCACTCAGTAGTACACATCACTATAAGCCTTGCAAGCATTGTAACTAATGAGTTAGTTGCGGGATGATGTATTACGGAACGAGTAAAGAGACTTGCCGGTAACGAGATTGAACTAGGTATCGAGATACTGACGATCGAATCTCGGGCAAGTAACATACCGATGACAAAGGGAACAACGTATGTTGTTATGCGGTCTGACCGATAAAGATCTTCGTAGAATATGTGGGAGCCAATATGAGCATCCAGGTTCCGCTATTGGTTATTGACCGGAGAGGTGTCTCGGTCATGTCTACATAGTTCTCGAACCCGTAGGGTCCGCACGCTTAACGTTACGATGACAGTTATATTATGAGTTTATATGTTTTGATGTACTGAAGGTTGTTCGGAGTCCCGGATGTGATCACGGACATAACGAGGAGTCTCGAAATGGTCGAGACATAAAGATTGATATATTGGAAGCCTATGTTTGGATATCGGAAGTGTTCCGGGTAAATCGGGATTTTTTCGGGGTACCGGGAGGTTACCGGAACCCCCCGGTAACTTAATGGGGCTTAGTGGGCCTAGGTGAAAGAGAGGAGAGGAGGCCAGGGCAGGGCCGCACACCCCCCCCCCCCCAGTCCGAATAGGACAAGGAGAGGGGGCGGCGCCCCCCTTTCATTCCTCCCCTCCACTTCTTCCCCCTCTCTCTCCTAGTCCAACATGGAAAAGGGGGGAGTCCTACTCCCGGTAGGAGTAGGACTCCTCCTGGCGCGCCTCTCCCCTTTGGCCGGCCGAACCCCCCTTGCTCCTTTATATACGGGGGCAGGGGGCACCTCTAGACAATTGATCATTGATCTCTTAGCCGTGTGCGGTGCCCCCCTCCACCATATTACACCTCGATAATATCGTAGCGGTGCTTAGGCGAAGCCCTGCGTCGATAGAACATCATCATTGTCACCACGCCGTCGTGCTGACGAAACTCTCCCTCAACACTCGGCTAGATCGGAGTTCGAGGGACGTCATCGAGCTGAATGTGTGCTGAACTCGGAGGTGCCGTGCGTTCGGTACTTGATCGGTCGGATCGTGAAGACGTACGACTACATCAACCGCGTTGTGTTAACGCTTCCGCTTTCGGTCTACGAGGGTACGTGGACAACACTCTCCCCTCTCGTTGCTATGCATCACCATGATCTTGAGTGTGCGTAGGAATTTTTTTGAAATTACTACGTTCCCCAACAGTGGTATCAGAGCCTGGTTTTATGCGTTGATGTTATATGCATGAGTAGAACACAAGTGAATTGTGGGCGATATAAGTCATACTGCTTACCAGCATGTCATGTTTTGGTTCGGCGATATTGTGAGATGAAGCGGCCCGGACCGACATTACGCGTACGCTTACGCGAGACTGGTTTCACCGTTGCGATCACTCGTTGCTTAAAGGTGACTGGCGGGTGTCTGTCTCTCTCACTTTAGTTGAACCGAGTGTGGCTACGCCCGGTCCTTGCTGTGACACCCAAAAAATTTTGACCTTGTTTTATTTATTAAAATTTTGCCAGGAAATAAAACTTTCCCATCTGTCAAGTTTTACCCTTTTATTATTTTGGATTTTTGCCCCTACTGGAAAACTTTCCAAAAGTTTTATTGGACTTATATGTTTTCTTTTTAAAAACAATTTCATCTCATTGGATTTATCTGCATAATTAATTTCCAAGAGCTTTAATGCCTTTAAAATGATCTTTCATAATTTTGGAGCCCCTTTTTGCACTGCAAACTTTTGATAAATGCCTTCAAAATTTTCACCAAAATTTGGGGATGTCATGTGATGTTTCCACATCACTTTTATGCAAAAATACCTTTTGGCCATTGGAGATTTTGAGCTCTACACCAACTTTTCCAATCTGGTCCAGTAGGCACTTTTGCACTACAACCCATTTAAAAATTTCCTTAAAAATTCTTCCAAGTGTTTGGAGATGTCAGTTGATGCATACAATTCAACTCTATGCAAAAACCCAGTGATGTTCTTTGAAAAATTTGAGTGAAACAACCTCTTTTGCATTCTGGTCCAAGTTGGTGATTTGTACTGCAACCTTATTTTTCCTTGCTCTAGTAACCCTGAGCTTTTTCCTGCTTGTAGCCCTCCCTTCAAAACCCTTAAGTCCAGGAGAGTGGACTCATTGGAGGTTTTTAAGTGCCTGCTTTAAACCCTTTTTCCTTCTGTCCAAAACTGGAGTTTTGCAAAACTTGCACTAACAAGTTTCTGGTTTTGCCCAAGTGATCTTACCGCCATCTCCTGCATCTAAAGAGACCCTGATCTGGAGACTTTGGCCACTCCAAGAGTTACCTAAGTACACTTGGCATTCTGTCGAACACTTGGTGTGCACAGTCGGCTTGAGGCATGTTTTCTAGTTTGCACTGCGAACTTGCTCCAATGACCCAACCACCTTGTCCACTAAGCTCCTAGCCACCCCTACCCTTGTTCTGTTCTTTGCCAGCCTCGCCCAAGCTCTCTAGAGCGCGTTGGCATTGCGTCGAACACCTGCCGTGCGTGCTCTGGGCGCGCCCAGAGCGCACGTTTTGCACGCGCGCGCACTGAGCCGGCACGCCGCACTGCCACACTCGACGCGACCCGTCCCTGGCCCCTTCTGCATCGCTGAACCACGCACTAGCCCGCTCCCTGCTCCATGGCATCTCTGGCGCCCTACAGCGCCGCTGGCATCGCCCTTGGCGGCACGCCGGCGTCGGCAGCGGCCTCTGCCATGTTCGGCACCGCCCAAACCACACCAGCGCGCCAGCTGCCCCTGTGAATAGCTCGTGCTTATCCTCATGCTCGTCGGCACGCGTTCGTCGCCGCCACGATGCCCTGCAACTACAGAAAAGTGGTCGCCGGCGATCTTATCCTCGGCCACCACGGGAGCCAGCCTCGAGCGCCTATATAAGGGGACCCCGAGCTCACCCGAACACTCAAGCAACCCCAGGCCACCTCCATAGTTCTCCCGCAGCCAGCAATCGTCGGGGATGGGCTTTCTTCCTCAACTCCGGCCAGTTCGGCCGCCGCCAAGCTCCGGTGCGATTCGTCGCAACCAGCCGCTCTTTCGCCCAACCATCGCCACCAGTAGTTCCCTCTAGTCCATGCGGAGCTGCCCAACTACCCAACTTCGGTCGGAGACCACCGGAGCACAAAAGTCACTTCGCCACCGTAGCCCCCACCGCCGCGGAGCTCGCCGCCGGCGACTCCTCCCACCTCCGGCGACCCAGCGACCACCCAGAGGACCACCTCGGTCTGGCCGTTCCATCCCCGCTCTTGGATGCCCGTGTGGCGCTGCCGTTCGTCGACGGCAATCGCCGGAGCCCCGCTCCCGTCGGGTAGAAGAGAGGAGAAGGAGGGAAGAACGGTCAAACCTGACCAGTGGGCCCTCTGGACCCACTGTCAGTGACCCACGCGCCGTCTGCTCTGTTTTAAGTAGAGGCGCAGACGTCCTGAGTATGTTTCCTCTACTACGAAAGCGTATTCCCCTCGAAGCGTTTTCCTTTTTTGATTTTAATAAAACAGAGTTTTGACCAGACTTTGACCAGCTATAACTTTTAAAATAAAACTCCAAATGAGTTGATTCTTTTTCCTACCTCTCTCAAATTTCATCTAGTTTATTTTAAGATTTATTTCAAAAATATTTGAGACAACTTTTTGTACTGTGTTTGAAATTTTTGTTATTTGGATATTTTGCAAAATAGGATTTTGGAGAAAAGGGAAAGCTTCCAAAAGGTGCATCCCTTGCATACTCTTGAAGGCAAGCACTTCTGAACTCTGGCATAATATTTTTGGGTGGTGTTTTGATACGGTTTCGACACCACTTTGACGTGGAGTGTATGTTATTATATGTGACGGTAAGATCATTCGCATGAGTGCTTTTTGGAGATATCTTGTGGTCAGCAATGATACGATAGTGTTTTGGACCATCCTCGTGAGCCCCTCATGCATACCGGAAGGTAGCCGGGAAAGTCGTGGTCTTGGGTAGACACGAGCTTGTCCCTAGTCCCTCGTCGAGACGAGTATGTCCGGTATGGCCTGGTGAGGCTTGATGAGTGGTGATTTATTCCACTAATGGTAATATTGTTGGAGGATACTTGGACCACCTGAGTCGGTTGTAGGTCGAGTCTTGATCAGTAGCTTCCCTATTTGTTGGTACCACCACTTGTCCCTGTCGCAGACGGGGTATGGTTCAGTAAGTTGTCAACCCCTTACCAAAGCACGCACCGTACAGAGAGGCCATAGTGGAAGATACCGGAGGCCTCCGGTAGGCATGCCACTTGGTCCGGGGGCATGGGTGTTTTCCGGTTGGGACCGAGAGGGGGGGCACCCCCTTAGAGCGCGCGAATAGAAATTTTGATCCCATGCTACGTCGAGGTTGTAGCCTCCCCACTTAGAGTTTTGCTTGGCAGGTGTCGTGGGTGATTCCAGACATCGGTGAGTTAAGCTGGTGTGTGCAGGTCAGGCGTGTTTTCAATTAAAAGACCGTAGACAGAATTAGTCCCGATGGACTAAGTAAACCCGTTACTCGTGGGAAAATGGTACTCCCTCTGCAGAGGATATGTCATGTTGGTTAGCCATATTCTTGAGTAAGGACCACAGTCTGTGTTAAATCTGGTAACGGTATTCGGATGGAGAACGATTTAATTAGAGCTCAATGACGGTTTTCGGATGGAGACACGGCTAACTGGATCATAGTAACGGTATTCGGATGGAGAACGAATCAGCTAGAACTCAGTGACGGTCTTCGGATGGAGAAACGACTAGACTAAATTTTTGTCTATGACCTGTGACATCTGAGAATCATGTTGTAATTTTATTATTATTATGGACTAACCATTTACATTATGTATTTTTGTTGAGTATCCCTGGGATGGTTCTACCTCCTGGATATTCACTGTGATTATTCATTTATAAGCCCTTTATGTGATGTCGCTCAGACGTCCGACTGTGGCGTGTTTTTGTTTCTTACTTTAAATATAAGCCCTTTATGTGATGTCGCTCAAACGTCTGACTGTGGCACGCATTGCCTTTATTTTCTGTTATAAGCCCTTTATGTGGTGTCGCCCCGACGCCCGACTGCGGCATTATTATTCTTGCAATTTCCTCTCGAGGAGTCATTCAGACCCTCGTTTGGCACCAGTATTATTATTCTTGCAGTTTCCTCTCGAGGTGTCATTCAGACCCTCGTTTGGCACCCAGTATTTTATTTTGGGATTTCGGGAGGATTACCGCCCGACTTCTCGCTCAGTGCATTTCTTTTACTCCCGTATTGCGCGTCCATGTTTTCTCTGCACGCGTGCACCGCAGATTTCTTTTTGTTTACTTCATGGCAGACTTATCATCATAAATGTTTCGGAGTATGATTATCTCCTGTTATATTATACCCGTGTTCTTAATGTTTGCGAGTACATTCAAACGTACTCACTGGCTTGTCCCTGGCTATTGTCTTGGCCAGATTTTCGCGCATGGAGATAGGCATCGCGGTGACAGCCTCGGAGCCTACGTGTTGACGATAGCAACCTTGCGAAGATAGGAGTTATCCTGGTCAGCTGTTCTTGGGGGAAATGGAGTCCCATAGACCAGATGTTTCCAACCGCTTCCGCCCTCAACCATTAGAAACCAAATGTTGTACTCCTAGGCCACAATGGTCTTGTACTACATATTTTTGTACCTTGCTTGGAATTCTTGTATCAAGTTGGTGCCTCATCAGCTAACGGTAATCCTGGGGCTGGTGAGCACAAAGGCTGTTTTTCTGGTAAATTATTATCCCAAAAATCCGGGCGTGACACTTGCGAAGGTTAAAACAGCACCAACTTGACAAACTATCGTTGTGGTTTTGATGCGTAGGTAAGAACGGTTCTTGCTAAGCCCGTAGCAGCCACGTAAAACTTACAACAACAAAGTAGAGGACGTCTAACTTGTTTTTGCAGGGCATGTTGTGATGTGATATGGTCAAGACATGATGCTGAATTTTATTGTATGAGATGATCATGTTTTGTAACCGAGTTATTGGCAACTGGCAGGAGCCATATGGTTCTCGCTTTATTGTATGCAATGCAATCGCCATGTAATTGTTTTACTTTATCACTAAGCGGTAGCGATAGTCGTAGAAGCAATAGTTGGCGAGACGACAACGATGCTACGATGGAGATCAAGGTGTCGCGCCGGTGACGATGGTGATCATGACGGTGCTTCGGAGATGGAGATCACAAGCACAAGATGATGATGGCCATATCATATCACTTATATTGATTGCATGTGATGTTTATCTTTTATGCATCTTATCTTGCTTTGATTGACGGTAGCATTATAAGATGATCTCTCACTAAATTTCAAGATAAAAGTGTTCTCCCTGAGTATGCACCGTTGCCAAAGTTCGTCGTGCCCAGACACCACGTGATGATCAGGTGTGATAAGCTCTACGTCCATCTACAACGGGTGCAAGCCAGTTTTGCACACGCGGAATACTCAGGTTAAACTTGACGAGCCTAGCATATGCAGATATGCCCTTGGAACACTGAGACCGAAAGGTCGAGCGTGAATCATATAGTAGATATGATCAACATAGTGATGTTCACCATTGAAAACTACTCCATTTCACGTGATGATCGGTTATGGTTTAGTTGATTTGGATCACGTAATCACTTAGATGATTAGAGGGATGTCTATCTAAGTGGGAGTTCTTAAGTAATATGATTAATAGAACTTAAATTTATCATGAACTTAGTACCTGATAGTATCTTGCTTGTCTATGTTAATTGTAGATAGATGGCTCGTGCTGTTGTTCCATTGAATTTTAATGCGTTCCTTGAGAAAGCAAAGTTGAAAGATGATGGTAGCAATTACACGGACTGGGTCCGTAACTTGAGGATTATCCTCATTGCTGCACAGAAGAATTACGTCCTGGAAGCACCGCTGGGTGCCAGGCCTGCTGCAAGAGCAACACCAGAGGTTATGAACGTCTGGCAGAGCAAAGCTGATGACTACTCGATAGTTCAGTGTGCCATGCTTTACGGCTTAGAACCGGGTCTTCAACGATGTTTTGAACGTCATGGAGCATATGAGATGTTCCAGGAGTTGAAGTTAATATTTCAAGCAAATGCCCGGATTGAGAGATATGAAGTCTCCAATAAGTTCTACAGCTGCAAGATGGAAGGAGAATAGTTCTGTCAGTGAGCATATACTCAAAATGTCTGGGTATAACAATCACTTGATTCAACTGGGAGTTAATCTTCCGGATGATAGCTTCATTGACAGAATTCTTCAATCACTGCCACCAAGCTACAAGAGCTTCGTGATGAACTATAACATGCAAGGGATGAATAAGACAATTCCCGAGCTCTTCGCAATGCTAAAGGCTGCGGAGGTAGAAATCAAAAAGGAGCATCAAGTGTTGATGGTCAATAAGACCACTAGTTTCAAGAAAAAGGGCAAAGGGAAGAAGAAGGGGAACTTCAAGAAGAACAGCAAGCAAGTTGCTGCTCAGGAGAAGAAACCCAAGTCTGGACCTAAGCCTGAGACTGAGTGCTTCTACTGCAAGCAGACTGGTCACTGGAAGCGGAACTGCCCCAAGTATTTGGCGGATAAGAAGGATGGCAAGGTGAACAAAGGTATATGTGATATACATGTTATTGATGTGTACCTTACTAGAGCTCGCAGTAGCACTTGGTATTTGATACTGGTTCTGTTGCTAATATTTGCAACTCGAAACAGGGACTACGGATTAAGCGAAGATTGGCTAAGGACGAGGTGACGATGCGCGTGGGAAATGGTTCCAAAGTCGATGTGATCGCCGTCGGCACGCTACCTCTACATCTACCTTCGGGATTAGTTTTAGACCTAAATAATTGTTATTTGGTGCCAGCGTTGAGCATGAACATTATATCTGGATCTTGTTTGATGCGAGACAGTTATTCATTTAAATCAGAGAATAATGGTTGTTCTATTTATATGAGTAATATCTTTTATGGTCATGCACCCTTGAAGAGTGGTCTATTTTTAATGAATCTCGATAGTAGTGATACACATATTCATAATGTTGAAGCCAAAAGATGCAGAGTTGATAATGATAGTGCAACTTATTTGTGGCACTGCCGTTTAGGTCATATCGGTGTAAAGCGCATGAAGAAACTCCATACTGATGGACTTTTGGAATCACTTGATTATGAATCACTTGGTACTTGCGAACCGTGCCTCATGGGCAAGATGACTAAAACACCGTTCTCCGGAACTATGGAGAGAGCAACAGATTTATTGGAAATCATACATACAGATGTATGTGGTCCGATGAATATTGAGGCTCGTGGCGGATATCGTTATTTTCTCACCTTCACAGATGATTTGAGCAGATATGGGTATATCTACTTAATGAAACATAAGTCTGAAACATTTGAAAAGTTCAAAGAATTTCAGAGTGAAGTTGAAAATCATCGTAACAAGAAAATAAAGTTTCTACGATCTGATCGTGGAGGAGAATATTTGAGTTACGAGTTTGGCCTACATTTGAAACAATGCGGAATAGTTTCGCAACTCACGCCACCCGGAACACCACAGCGTAATGGTGTGTCCGAACGTCGTAATCGTACTTTACTAGATATGGTGCGATCTATGATGTCTCTTACTGATTTACCGCTATCATTTTGGGGTTATGCTTTAGAGACGGCTGCATTCACGTTAAATAGGGCACCATCGAAATCCGTTGAGACGACACCTTATGAACTATGGTTTGGCAAGAAACCAAAGTTGTCGTTTCTTAAAGTTTGGGGCTGCGATGCTTATGTGAAAAAGCTTCAACCTGATAAGCTCGAACCCAAATCGGAGAAATGTGTCTTCATAGGATACCCAAAGGAGACTGTTGGGTACACCTTCTATCACAGATCCGAAGGCAAAACATTCATTGCTAAGAATGGATCCTTTCTAGAGAAGGAGTTTCTCTCGAAAGAAGTGAGTGGGAGGAAAGTAGAACTTGATGAGGTAACTGTACCTGCTCCCTTATTGGAAAGTAGTTCATCACAGAAACCAGTTCCTGTGACACCTACACCAATTAGTGAGGAAGTTAATGATAATGATCATGAAACTTCAGATCAAGTTACTACTGAACCTCGTAGGTCAACCAGAGTAAGATCCGCACCAGAGTGGTACGGTAATCCTGTTCTGGAAGTCATGTTACTAGACCATGACGAACCTACGAACTATGAAGAAGCGATGATGAGCCCAGATTCCGCAAAATGGCTTGAGGCCATGAAATCTGAGATGGGATCCATGTATGAGAACAAAGTGTGGACTTTGGTTGACTTGCCCGATGATCGGCAAGCCATTGAGAATAAATGGATCTTCAAGAAGAAGACTGACGCTGACGGTAATGTTACTGTCTATAAAGCTCGACTTGTTGCGAAAGGTTTTCGACAAGTTCAAGGAGTTGACTACGATGAGACCTTCTCACCCGTAGCGATGCTTAAGTCTGTCCGAATCATGTTAGCAATTGCCGCATTTTATGATTATGAAATTTGGCAAATGGATGTCAAAACTGCATTCCTGAATGGATTTCTGGAAGAAGAGTTGTATATGATGCAACCGGAAGGTTTTGTCGATCCAAAGGGAGCTAACAAAGTGTGCAAGCTCCAGCGATCCATTTATGGACTGGTGCAAGCCTCTCGGAGTTGGAATAAACGCTTTGATAGTGTGATCAAAGCATTTGGTTTTATACAGACTTTTGGAGAAGCCTGTATTTACAAGAAAGTGAGTGGGAGCTCTGTAGCATTTCTGATATTATATGTGGATGACATATTGTTGATTGGAAATGATATAGAATTTCTGGATAGCATAAAAGGATACTTGAATAAGAGTTTTTCAATGAAAGACCTCGGTGAAGCTGCTTATATATTGGGCATCAAGATCTATAGAGATAGATCAAGACGCTTAATTGGACTTTCACAAAGCACATACCTTGACAAAGTTTTGAAGAAGTTCAAAATGGATCAAGCAAAGAAAGGGTTCTTGCCTGTATTACAAGGTGTGAAGTTGAGTCAGACTCAATGCCCGACCACTGCAGAAGATAGAGAGAAAATGAAAGATGTTCCCTATGCTTCAGCCATAGGCTCTATCATGTATGCAATGCTGTGTACCAGACCTGATGTGTGCCTTGCTATAAGTTTAGCAGGGAGGTACCAAAGTAATCCAGGAGTGGATCACTGGACAGCGGTCAAGAACATCCTGAAATACCTGAAAAGGACTAAGGATATGTTTCTCGTTTATGGAGGTGACAAAGAGCTCGTCGTAAATGGTTACGTCGATGCAAGCTTTGACACTGATCCGGATGACTCTAAATCGCAAACCGGATACGTATTTATATTGAACGGTGGAGCTGTCAGTTGGTGCAGTTCTAAGCAAAGCGTCGTGGCGGGATCTACGTGTGAAGCGGAGTACATAGCTGCTTCGGAAGCAGCAAATGAAGGAGTCTGGATGAAGGAGTTCATATCCGATCTAGGTGTCATACCTAGTGCATCGGGTCCAATGAAAATCTTTTGTGACAATACTGGTGCAATTGCCTTGGCAAAGGAATCCAGATTTCACAAGAGAACCAAGCACATCAAGAGACGCTTCAATTCCATCCGCGATCAAGTCCAGGAGGGAGACATAGAGATTTGCAAGATACATACGGATCTGAATGTTGCAGACCCGTTGACTAAGCCTCTTCCACGAGCAAAACATGATCAGCACCAAGACTCCATGGGTGTTAGAATCATTACTGTGTAATCTAGATTATTGACTCTAGTGCAAGTGGGAGACTGAAGGAAATATGCCCTAGAGGCAATAATAAAGTTATTATTTATTTCCTTATATCATGATAAATGTTTATTATTCATGCTAGAATTGTATTAACCGGAAACATAATACATGTGTGAATACATAGACAAACAGAGTGTCACTAGTATGCCTCTACTTGACTAGCTCGTTGATCAAAGATGGTTATGTTTCCTAGCCATAGACATGAGTTGTCATTTGATTAACGGGATCACATCATTAGGAGAATGATGTGATTGACTTGACCCATTCCGTTAGCTTAGCACTTGATCGTTTAGTATGTTGCTATTGCTTTCTTCATGACTTATACATGTTCCTATGACTATGAGATTATGCAACTCCCGATTACCGGAGGAACACTTTGTGTGCTACCAAACGTCACAACGTAACTGGGTGATTATAAAGGTGCTCTACAGGTGTCTCTGATGGTTTGTTGAGTTGGCATAGATCAAGATTAGGATTGTCACTCCGATTGTCGGAGAGGTATCTCTGGGCCCTCTCGGTAATGTACATCACATAAGCCTTGCAAGCAATGTGACTAATGAGTTAGTTTGCGGATGTAGCATTATGTAACGAGTAAAGAGACTTGCCGTAACAAGATTGAACAGGTATTGAGATACCGACGATCGAATCTCGGGAAAGTTAAAAAACATACCGATGACAGGGAACAACGTATATAATATGCGGTTGACCGATAAAGATCTTCGTAGAATATGTAGGAACCAATATGAGCATCCAGTTCCACTATTGTTTCATTGACCGAGACATGTCTCGTCATGTCTACATAGTCTCAACCCATAGGTCTGCATGGCTTAACGTTCGGTGACGATCGATTATTACAGTTTATTGTTTTGTTTAACCTTCTTAAGGTTTATATGTCTAAGTAGTAATAAGTCACTGCTTTTGTAAGCACCTCGGTGTACAACTCTGTCAGTAAGAACCTGTTACTATTGTTGATGACATTCCGGTATCCACCAATGGACGAGAACTTTGCCTAATGGTCTGCCTCGTTCAACGAGCAGGAAAAGGGTTCTCTTCGTCCCTCGCCCTTGGTACCGATGTTGTTGCCGACATAACTGACAGGCTACCCTCTGACATGCCTTGTTATCATGACTGTGCAAAATACCACCGCCCTTCCTACCGTTAACTCAGATGGTGGGCCCATAACCCACAGTTCTACAGGATCGAAACCTGACTCTCCTGTACACCCTGTTGTCAAAGATATTCCTCGCGCGTGGCCTTGTATGTAATTCACGAGCCACCTTCCGAGAGATCATCAATTCTGGTATCACGCACAATACTTATTTCCATTGCTTTGAGCCCCTTTCTCGCCCTGTTTCAGGCATCGAACGATTGCCTACCCGCTTGAAACTTCTTATTGTACCTTCTTAGTTTGCTCTCGATATTTTCTTAAGTTTCAACTTGAGAGTTACTTTCTACCACATTCCCTGAGTTATAAACCAGATAGCCACCTTGTAGAGTTATGTTCTTCCGAAGCTACCCCTTATCCTTTTCGTAAGTACGATGAAATTTCTGAAGAAAGGATGATGACTTCATCATGATGACATGAAGCAGAGAAATGAAGATATCAATGTAATGGATCGACCTCTTCGAGAAGAACAACCAAGAACGAGAAGATTCGTTAGAATTTCGTAACCAGGTCCTTTCCCCTTTGTTCCACCTCTTAAATCTCGGGACGAGATTTCTTGTAGTGGAGGAGAATTGTGACGCCCCGGTACTTAAGCTACAGTGAACCTCTGCTAATGATGCCATGTCACATCGATTACTGTTGCTAATCTCGCGTTAGTTCGAAACCGATTCGAGTTCAAATTAAAAATCAAACAAACAACAAAAGTTTTCAAACATTGAAACAAAAATGTTCGATTGGTGCCAAATATTGCACTGGTAATTATTGTGGAGAAAACATTTTTTTAGTAAATTCCTAAATATTTAAACTAAAATAAAACAGAAAAGAAAAATAACAAAAAAAACTAAAAAAAACAAACCCTCCCCCGGGGCCAACCGGCCCAGCTGGCCACTGGGCTAGCCAGGCCGGCCCAGCTGGCTCACCCCACTCCCCCATATTCCCCTGTCGGTGGAAAACCTAGATCGAACCCCCCACTCACCCACTCCCTCCCCACGATTTCCTCCCCCTCGCCTCTGCCCACTACAAAAAAAAGACACTTCCGTGATGATACGTGTTTGTCACAGTAGGTCGCGTTTTTTGTCATGCATGTACATCCATGACAAATTTATGACAGAATCAAGATAGTCATACCTGTGCTGTCGTAGAAGTGTTCCATGATATTACCAAAATTATCATCACGGAAGTGTCCACTTCCATGACGATAAATCGCGCGTCACAGAAGTGCTTTCGTCAAGGGTGACCGACACGTGGCATCCACCGTAACGGAACGCCGTTAAGCTATCGGGTCGGGTTTTGGATCCGATAACCCGTTAACAGCCCCGACCAATGGGGATTTTCCACGTGTAAAATCATCATTGGCTGGAGGAGACACGTGTCAGGTCCGCGTTGGCACAGGTGTCACTCATCCAATGGGCGAGACGCGCCTATGATATGTTGACACGTGGACCGGCCCATCAAGTTTAAATGGGCCGGCCCAACTGAAGGCCCACAAGATTTTGCGGACCATAATGGGCCGGCCCAGCTAAAGGCCCACGAGATTTTGCGGACCATAATGGGCTGGCCCAGCTAAAGGCCCACAAGATTTTGCGGGCCATAATGGGCCGGCCCAGGTAAAGGCCCACAAGATTTTTGTGTGCCATAATGGGCCGGCCCAGGTAAAGGCCCACAAGATTCTTGCGGATCATAATGGGCCGGCCCAGCTAAAGGCCCACGAGATTTCGCCGACATTAATGGGCCGGCCCAGCTGTAGGCCCACAAGATTTTGAGGACCCTAGTAGGCCGGCCCATTAACTGGCTGCCATGTTTTGGGCCAAATGCCGGCCCATATTTGATCCGGTCCATTAATGGCCTGCCACGTTCCGGGCCTAATAGTGGCCCATATGAGATCCGGCCCGTTAAAAGCCTACCACGTTCTGGGCCAAATTACGGCCCAGATCAGGTCCGGCCCTTTAAGAGGCTTTGGGCTCAATTATGGCCCATATCAGATTCGGCCCGTCAACTGGACACTATGCTTTTGGGCCCACTTGCTAAAGGCCCACTTAGTAATTCGGCCTGATATTAGTTTTGGCCTGTTAAGGGCCCGTTTAACATTTCGGCCCTATATTAATTTCGGCCTGTTAAAAGCCCGTCATATAGTTGGGCCTAACTACGGCCCGGTTTGCATCCGGCCTGCTCGCAGCCGATATCTGATTGGGCCAAACAAGGACCGAGACAATTTTGGCCTGTTAAAAGCCCGTGATTTGATTCGCACAATCATGGGCCGGGGTTCATTTCGGGCTGCTGCCGGCCCGTGAGCTGTTCGGCACGTTTCAGGCCCAACCTACATCGTGATTGCATGACGGCCCGATTATGTACCGTAATTTTACGGTTTGGCCGGTTTACTGCGAAGACAGGATATATATACAGTAAAATAACTGCAGCATCGTGAATAAGAAAAAACCTAGACTATACAATAAAGAAATTACGGCATATTACATCCACTGGGCATCAAAGTTCGCCACTATGATAATAAAGCACAAGCAGACAGCAGATTACATACACTGGGCATCAAAGATCGCCACCAGTGCAAATAAACACGCCGACAAAATAATATACAAAACCGACAGCACTTCAATAGAGTTCAAGAAAGGTTAGCCCTGCTGGGGAGCTGCAGCGCAAGCAGCTGAGCAAGATGATGAGACTGCGCTTGTTCAACACTTATATCTTCCTCACTCTGAAAGATAAACAAGCAGACAGATGACAGGTTTTGCACATAAAAGTATCAGTGCTGACAATTCATCACATTTCTTACTGACGAATAAAGTGACACAGTTTAAAATTGCATTAACACAATATGGTATTGTTCAGGTCAAGACATGGCAGGAAATGACATTGTGAAGGAGTTGGCAGCTTCACGACACCACTGGATTACAGATCAAGAACTCATAAGTATCAATGGTTAGTGTGCTGTCAATTTATACCATTTCAGATTGGCAAATAAAGAGACGGTTTAAATAATAGTAGAATGATATGACATTGTTCATAGTTAAGACATTGCAGAATATGACATTGTGCTGTAGTGGGTAGGTTCACCACACCACTGGATTACGGATGAAGAACAGAAGCATACATGCAGTGCAAAAGAAGATCACTTGCTCTGTATAGTTTAATTTACATGGTATGAAGAAGGAACTTGGTTGTACAACTGAAAACTTAAATTGAGAAAGGACAAACTTTTGTTTATGAACTACATAATAAACTTTAAACAAGCAATTTGATGCAAACACCAAAAATAAACAGCTGTTGCAGTCATGCCTAACCAAATATATACAACAAAGTTTGAAGGCTTGAGATGGACAAACTTACATTATTGGTGAAGACAGGCTCTATAAAGGCCTTGTCCATGCTGATGGGGGGGGGCAATTCAAGAAGTTTACCACAGAATCTTCTTCAAAAGCATTGCCTTTATTCTACATTTTGTTAAGAGTAAATATAGATGTGATAATATACGAAAAAATGGAGAATATTTAAGATAAGATGAAGAGTGATGCTACATAACCAAGTAGCTATAAATGTAAGTGCAGCGATACAGGCAAAAGGTACAGCCAAGAGCAATGCACAGCTAAACTTCTTCAGTACCAACCTTATGGTAAGAGTAAATATAGATCTGATGTGTAGAAAATGGAGGGCAAAGGAAAATAAGCTGCAGAGTGATGGTACATGAACAACTACCTGTCATTATAAGTACACTGATAAAGGACAGCATGTACTTACAAGAACAATGCAGAGCTAAAAAAACATTGGCATTGGATATATTCTACACTAATGTAACCATTCATACAGATCAGATAATTTGGAGCGAACAATTGATAAGCAAGCTATCATGCATACTGCTGTCACATAATGAACCAGGTATGTATGCAAGTACAGTGATACAGGACAACAGGTACTAACAAGAGCAAAGCAGCGGGCAGCATATTTGCGATATCCTGTCGTTCTTTTCAAACCGGAATTCTTCTTCGAGCAGATTTCCTGCAAAAAAGATCCGTAAGGCACATGCGGAAAAGTAGAAGTTCAAATTGTCATGTGATTTCATAGACAGTACCTCATCCTGGGAACGAGACCAGTGCATAACAAGGTTTTTCCATTCAATGTCTTCTAAATTTAGCACAGGAGACTTCACCGGAAATTCGTTTATAGACTTGCCATCAAAGTGTGATTTCCTCAGGTAACACCGATACTGCTGCAATGCTTCCTTGAAAAGCACAAGCAAGCTTTGCTCGTCATGACTATCCAGATTGACCCTCGCCTAGTTACAACAATGTAATGTAAATCATTGATGTGTTCAATCAGCAGAAAACAGGAAAATAATAACCATGAATAATAGCACTTACACGTAAGTTGGACAGGAAGATGTGAAAATGGTGTTTGTCTTCACAATAATCTTCCCATGATGGGAATATATGCACGTAGTCCCTAACAACATTGAAAGCATTGTCTTTTAAACTGGGAATAAATGGAATGGGGTTCCAATCTGCAGGAATTGGCCGTCTCTGCAGTTGGGATAGGTCTTCGGCCGGTGGACTTGCTGTACTTTTTGCTGGAGTGGGATTTTTCTGTGGTACAGCTGGTGCTATGGCAAATGAAATCGGTATACCTTTTGCTGGAGTGCAGGTCCTGTGTGGTGGGGCTAGTGGTGTGGCCAGTGAAGTATGGGTACAGTCTGCTGGAGTCGGTCCTACGTTTTGTGTCACTGGTTGTACAGCCAATATAAGTGGGGTGCTGTCTGATTTCTCCGGCACCACCACGTTTTTCAAGGACTTTGCTGGTGCTCCTTCAGGTTCGGCAATCACCCTCTTCCTTTTTGATGTCTGATGCACAAGAACAACATTTGAGTGGAAAAACATGGTATGATGACAGATGGAATATGTATTGATAATGGATGGGCATGGCATCTCGACATATATGATGAGTAAACTAAGCAGATGGCGGTGCAACAAAGTAGAAGAAATGCAAGACAACATATGCAAGATACCCGCAATCAATAAAACATTGCCAAATTAGAACAGGCACCTTGATGGGTGAACAGGACAGGCCATCTGCCTTTGACTCCTCGAGGTTAGAATAGTCATTAGGATCATATTCTGAACAAGAATCAACAGGTGGGGAGCGTATGAGTTTCATTGCATCCAGAATGGCACTCAATGCCTTGGTGCCAATTTTGTAAGTCATTGCAGTGTTTAGCTTCAAGAGTGGACTGCTGCTAGTGCGACACAAAGCAGCTACACAGATCATAGTGTAGATATAACGGGAAAACCTTAAGCATCAGAGTAAAATCAGCAAAGTGGAACTTGCTGGAATATATGTGCTAGTATTGCCGGTACGGCTAGAAAGGCTTCGGATACCAGCTCTCTTCAAGTGAAGGTGCGGTACTGTTAATATCAGTGTAACTCTCAAAGGCGACACAGCTCCCCGCATTTCCTTGCTATTCTTATAGGATTCAAGTGGGCAGGCCACTACAAATCCTATTCCTATGTTTACAAGATCCTACGAATCAAAGAGGCTCAAAGTGTCCATCACAACCGACCGTATAGACCTCTACACTGCAAATGTCCCTGCTCATCTTCAGTACAAGGAACATACTGTACTACTATCATACTCCCTCCGTTCCAAAATATAAGTCTTGGTAGAGATTTCCACTATGGATCACATACAGATGTATCCAGATACATTTTAGAGTGTAGATTCACTCATTTTGCTCCATATGTAGTCCATGGTGGAATCTATACAAAGACTTGTATTTAGGAACGGAGAGAGTACATATTAAAGAAGAACGGAAGAGGAACATGGTAAAGAAGAGCAAGCAGATTTTGGATAATAAAATGTTGGTTGCGCAGTGCCCACACATGATGAACCAGAGCGCATTAAGAATGCAACTCCCAGCTGTCTCTCGACCATTTCAGGCGGTTGGATGAAGATCCTACGTCTCCTAACCCTTCTTCTTCCTCGTCTCTGATTCTTCCCATACAGAACACCGCACGGGCCGCCGGCCGGACCACCGGCCCCCACCGCCTGTGTTCCTCCGCCACCCCCACCCCCACCCCGCCCCAACCCCCACCCGCGTCGAGTTTTCTTCGTTCGGCGAGGCCCCACAACCACCCGAGCCCCTTCGATCGCACCGGCGAACTCCGGCGAGCTCTGAAAAATCGACTGACCCAATTTTGAAATTTAGTCTACTGTGATTTAACTAGTGTGGAATATAAAAGGGGAAAACCATAAGCATTGGGAGTATAGTGTTGAGCGTGCCATGGCGGATCTGAAGGTGCAAACCGGACAAAGGCAACTTCGCAACCAAGACAAGAAATCAGAGTAAAGCAGTGGCGATCTATTTTCTTGCTGCGATAAATAAGTTGAGCAGATACGAAAGAGTACCGCCTCTGGTGCGGCGCCGTGTACGCATCTGCTGAGAATTTGACGGTGCTGCGGTAGCGATGGCTGTCGGCGGCGTGGAAGCAGATCTAGGAGGGTAGACGGTGGCGGCGGGGCGCGGTGGACGAGACGGTCGTAGGAGCGGCGCCGGCAAGGTGGACGACGGCGGGGATGAAGCGAGAGGACGGGATGCAAGGATCCCGGTCCGAAGGCGTGGATGAGAGAGGTCGATCTCTTGTAATGGACGGCGGCGTCGGGGTATCAGCTCCGGCATGGTGGAGGAGGACGGCGGTGGATGGGGTGGCGGACGGCGGCGGACGGAGGAGGGTGGGGTGGAGAGGGTGTTTTGGCGCCCACGGAGTACGAATGGGGAAAAGGGAGGTAGAGAGGAAGGGGGGAACCATGTATTCAGGGCGCGCTTGTCTCAAATGCGAGGAAATTTACAAACTTAGCCCCCGTTTCAAATTTCTACTACATCACAGCAACATTAGTCGGTTGGGGATAGGACGGTAATCTCGCATACACCGAATATTTGCCGACGAGAGTTTGTTTTTGGCGCCCACCGTGTATGAATATGAATCGGGGAGGGAGTCGATTTCGGCCGAGGACACACTGTGTTTTGGCGCCCACCGTGTATGAATCCGGGTGAGAGGCGGTTACGTCACGTTTGGGTGAAATTACAAACCTACCCCTATCGAAACCTATAGAAATCCAGCAGATAGGCTTTGCGTGGCAGGGATAGGCAGTAGTGATTTCCATCTCGCAGATTTTGGTTTCGGGCGGTTACTGCGACTTTCCCCGCTTCGTTCAAATTTTGCAGAGTGCACGTTTACCGTGCCAACTCAATTCGAATCCCGTTTGTATTCTATTTTTTTCGGGCGGGATCCATTTTCAATTGGAATTACATTCTATATACATCATTTTTTATATATACTTTCAAAAGCACAACAAAGAATTCTGCTCCTTTATATGTATAATATGATTTACAAATACAACGATCTCGAAATCTTAAGGTTGAATTCGAAAAAATTTAACCAAATTATGTTCTACTAAAATGTATGGATCAGTAATATCTACATATTAAATAACATAGATGTGCGTGAATTCATATGAGTATGCATGTTTGATAGATCAATTTTGGTTCGAGTATGGATTACATGTATCATCATCTCGAATTCAAATATTTGAATCCCTTTTTTGTTCACTCCTTTCACGCCCATCTCTCTCGCATGCATGCTCCTTCAGGTAGCTATCACTCTCTTTTCTCCAGCTCACCCGCACGCTCACTTCATGTTTCTCCTATCCTCGCAAACATGGTCTCTCGACGTCTCCCTTGAGAAGTGTCACACTCTCCCTATCATTATACATTACACGGTTTTCATTATCTCTCACGTCTCTACTGTTCTCTGGTATCACTCGGTACCTAAGCTTTCTTTTTCACCGCCACACACACAGTCTCCACTCGTCTTTCACTTTGTCTTTCTCTCTATGGGATTCTCTCACACACCCTATATGTCTCTACATATGACTCATACCACTAAAATTACTCTCTCTCTCTCTCTCCTGTAGACACAACATTTGTTGCGGTCTCCTTTTCGTCTCCATCCCAGACTGACATTATTCATTTGTTTACCGATCAGACAACCCCGACTACCGTCTCCTCTCTCTCTCTCACAGACACACACACACAACTCCTGCTTCCACTCCCCTTCCCGACTACCGTCTCTCTCTCACACACACAAAACTCTCGCTTTCGCACCCCGACTCGTATTTCTCTCACAAACATTTATCGACTAGCTAGCCTCTAGATAGGTTTATACACCCGCACACTCGTGCTTCCACCATCGCATACATGTCTCTCTCCCGCTCCTTGTATCTATGTAGATTTTTCTTCCCTTCTTGAGACACGCCCTCTCGATCGTGCACACACACACTATCGCCTCATTTTAAGCTGATACCTATCGCACACACACTCCTTGTGTCTTTGTCACACATGCACTCCGTCCTCCTCCACTCTCCCTCTCTCTCACACACACATGGGCTTTTTGCAACAACTAGCAAGATGCCCATGCGTTGCACGGAACATCAAGATGCATTTGTATGAGTAGTTTATCTTGTGGGGGAAAAGGATGAACGAGGGAAGGCCTTATTTGCAAATGTGGAGAGGGGTGTGGGTATCTTTTTGCAAAATTGCCATAGTTTCCTTCCTATCCGTCAGATATAGATCGGACGGCCTATATTGCAGGATGGCAGGCACACGATCATCACCGACAATGCTTTTTATAAGAGTAGGGATAAAAAATAGAGTTGGTGATGATGGTGGGCCTGCCATCCTGCAATGTAGGTCGTCCGATTTATATCTGACGGATAGGAAGGAAAATATGGCAATTTACCCGCACTCTTCACCACATTTGCAGATAAGGCCTTCCCTCGTTCATCCTTTTCTCCCACAAGATCTTGATGTTCCGTGCAACGCACGGGCATCTTGCTAGTAAGAGTAGAAATTAGACATATACCACTTCTCGAATCTTGAAACCAACAACATTCCTCCCTTATCTCATCAAAACCGCCAAAGGAATATATTTTGAGTGAAACATAACATATTTTTAGTGATATACGTATTTCAAAACTAGACTTTTTTTCTATCAAATCGGTGAATATGTATTAATCTACTTTGATCGTGTGGCAACGCATTGGCACATTGCTAGTAGTTATTATAATTTTTTGGACACCAGACAAACGGTGGAGTACATATACGAAGAGAAGAGGCGCACGCACGCAGTCGGCCTCTCGCTGTCTCGCACACATGAGTGTTACGTAAAGGCGACGTTAACAAATAAACCCTAAAACCCTAGGTGCACGATTGCTGCATTCGCGGGTACCGGGTACGTGGTGGAGCACCTTTGTAGGAATAGTCAGCTCGCGTGATAATTTGATCCGTAGGAGTTGATGGTCGGGACCACAGGTGAACGACTTGGAGCGCGGTGGCTCGCCAGTTGCCACAGATCGAGTAGCCACGTTTAAAATATCGTTTTTTAGCGGGGTTAAGAGTTCCGATTTTCAATGGCGCGTTATAAGTAGTAAGTAGTTTTTAGAACGATTGGTATGGAGCGAAAATGGAATTCATAGTACTACGTACCTCCTTGGCGTATGGTTGTATGGTTTTTTGCGATGGAGGTTGTATGGGTTTATGTTGCGAGATGTTGAACCTGGTAGTTCTAGGGCAAATACTATGGTTTAGATTTAGATGCTGGTTTTCAGTAATGAGAATCGGAAGGGGAAACCCTTCTTTGATTAAAAAAACTACTACCTCCATTCTGGTTTACTAGTCCCCATCGTACTTTGGGTCAAAGTTTGTCCACGAATTTTACTTGTAAAATGTGAATGGAAAACGAGATTTTGTTATACCCAAACAAAAAAGGACTGGAGGGAGTGATTGCTCTGACACGGACGCGACCTCTCATAGCACAGGCATTGAACCGGCGCGCCGGCCAAGAGGGCCGCACTCGCTGCAGGCCCGGCTGAGCACGCCTCCTCGCCGCGTGCAACCAGCTTAAGACTGCCCCGCCTGCCTTCATTGAATCCGCGTGTGCCGGCAACACGTCCTTCCGCGAGCCGGCAGGCATTTTAGAACACAAAAAATGACTAAAATATAATTAATTGACGCATGGTCTTGAGTTGTTGTGCTCGCACTCGTAGCAGGAACTAGTAGAGGTTTTTCTTTATTTATAACTCTCCTCACATTTTTTTGGCTTTGAAGTGAATCATGGTTGTGGACATTATGTATGAATGTGCAGATATCTGTGAACATGAGTTTGATGTGGAAGTTGAACTTGGAATGTCGGGCTTGCGCGTGAACTATACCATGTCCAATGCTTCGTCTGTTATTGTTTGGAAAGTAATTGCTGTTATTACATGACCCAAAAAAAACATTTTGTGCCACATCAGAAGATGCACGGACATCACAACAGGCGTGCTGACTAGATAAACATTTGAACCTAGCTATTATGAAGGAAATTTTGTATTGACAACAGTTTTAGATAGCAGGAGACGCCTAGCCTGCTCTGCCTCTGCTAGCTTATTTCTGGCTTCTTCCATCTCTTCTTTGGCTTGGGTGAAGAGAGCATCTGATTGCTCTTTTCGCTTCTTCAGGAACTCAGCTACATTCTCAAGGGCTGCTGCACGCTTTCTTTCAGCCTTTACTAATGCCACGAGGACACGAACAGCTGACGACTCCACCTGGCTTGTGTGTAATCCAGCATCATCTGGGAATTTGCACCTTGTGTCTAATCCAGCATCATTAGGGAACTGGCACCTTGTGTGTAATCCAGCCTCATTTTGGAAACATGATCTCGAGGTTGACCATACTTCCCTCCTCGCAGGAACTGCATCCTGACATGAAGTTACTTCTTTTTTAGATCAATACTCAGAGCAACCTAGATCCATTTAGTAGAAGCCAGATAAACAGAACTCGGAGAAGTGAATTCAAAAGGAAAAAAATATAAAAACAGACTACAAGGTGAGAACACCCACTTCCTACATCAAGCTAAAAACGAAAGCATTAGGACGATTAAGACTCTTCTTATTACACATCGAAGAACACCACGCTTAAGAGAAACAGAAACTACAACATATACACATCGAAGAACACGAGGATACACAAAAGTAATTGAAAGGGTGTTACTTACCAAAGCTTGTTTTACAGGTTCGGTGCAGCTCCTCTTTAACTTGCCACGCTCCTTGAAGATGTCCCGAATATCCCGTGTTTGGTCTTCATTGCTCCTCTGCATGTTCGCACTCGTGGTTTTAAAATCTCAACATGGCAAGAAAAATATACTACTAGTAATACTCGCGCATCTTGTGGGCAACATTAAAGCACTCGTCTGCCATGTTAGAGCATCTCCAACAGAATCGCAACGCGCGGTGCTTTAAAAAAGCATTTACAGTGCTGAGATCGAGAAGTAGATACTAGAGAGTAGAGAATAGTTCTTAGCATAGATAGATAAAAAAGATAATTCAACTACTCCTCGTCGTCCGACTCCTCCTCAGTGATGTCCTCCTCCGACGTCTGACTGTAGGCGTGAAGATACCGATCGTCGTCGGATTCCCAGGGTGACGCTGCTCCCAGCCTCATGTTGAATTGAGCGTCCGCTTTTCGCCTACGCTTGTCCTCGCGATAGGCGGCTCGCTCTGCCCTCCTCTTATCCCTCTCCGCCCTCCTTTGCGCGTAGAACTCGCGCTCTTTGATGATGTCCTGCGGGAAGTGTTGGCGCCACAGCGCCATGGCTTCCTCGTCCATCTCGGCGATGCCGAGACAGTGCTCCCGCCTCCGGTTGTCGCGACGATCCTCGTCGGTGCTAAGCCGCGGCAGAGGCGCGAGCTCCTGCGCCTGCTCCCGCGTCGGCACGTTGGGGAAGTTCAATGTTCTGTGAGGCCACCGGAGGCGCCACACCGCCGCGTCGTACGCGCGGGTGGCCTCATTGGCGGTGTCAAAATTGCCGAGGCCGAGGCGCATCCCGCGGAACCGGATCTCGGCGGAGAAGCCGCCGGAGGGGCGCGCACGGACGCCGCGGTATCCCCAAGTTTCCCGGCGACGCGGCGGCATGGTGGCGTGGCGGCGGCGAGGCGAAAAAGAGCGGGGAGAGAGTGGTGGCGAGGCACAAAGCGGGGAGAGAGCGGTGGCAAGGCACAGAGCGGTGGTCGCGCCCTTTGAGACTTCGACCGGCTATAAATGAGCAATTTTTTTGCCTTTTTTTAGACAAGCAATTTTTTTGCCTACTCCGCATGCATGATACTCCCTCTGGTCCTTTTTACTCCCATCAACCGTTTGCAAAGTGTTTGACCAAATTTATACTTTTTTAACACCACCTTATATTAATTAACCAGCCACACCAGTACACTCATTCGATACAATATTCACCACACAGGGCGGTACGTTATTTACAAGAATACCATCTAATCTATTGTCAAAGCTATACTTAGCGATTAAGTGTGCCACCTTATTGGCCGAACGGCTAATCTTTGACAATTGAAGATTGTTGATCAACTTCGAGATGCTCAATGCTTTCATCTTCAGGTCACGCATAGCAGACCTGTCATAGTCCCCCGATGCAAGAGACGCTACCACAAAAGCGCAATCAGTCTCTAAAATTACAGGATTATGAAGAGAAATACCTATGTAGAGACCGGCAATGCAAGCCCTAAGCTCCGCTTCCTCCACGCTATACCTAGCCCGGCATGCAAGATGACTTATTATGCACCGTTCCCCATACCTGCAGGAAGCCCGTTCGTCTCCAAATCTTATCCTCTCCATGTGTGGAAACAATATGCCTGACAAACTCTCCTTCTCCCTCCGGCGGTCCCACCACTCCACCCCGTGTGAAAAAATCTGCATGCATGACTCTCCTCCCCCCACGCTTGTCCAATCCGTTGTGACCAGCAATATTTCCACCCCTTCGCTCCCCCGTAATTTACTCCAACAAATATGCCCACGTAGCTGTTACTTAACTGCAGGTGCATTGGGTCACTGACATATGGGCCCAACAGGGGTCTGGCCCACATGTCAGTGACGCAACTGGACCTGCAGTTAAGTCAGTGCAGCTCAGTCCATATCTTACGTAGGTGTGCCATTGCTCGCTATAAATACTGCGCCTCCTACGACATCGCTATCTCCTCCCCCTCACGTTCACATTCATCGCTATCTCCTCCCCCTCCCTCTCACGTCGATCACCATGGCATCGCCCCTCCCAAGCCCTAGGAGCCCCTCGCTGCACCGCGCGGACGGTCACGCATCGCCGTTCCATTCCTCGCCGCCACTAGTCGAGGAGGACGCGTCGGTGTTCCGCTCCTCGCCGCTACGCGACGCGTCGCCGTTCCGTTCCTCGCCGCCACTAGTCGAGGAGGACGCGTCGGCGTTCCGCTCCTTGCCGCGACGTGACGCGTCGCCGTTCCGTTCCTCGCCGCCACTAGTCAAGGAGGACGCGTCGGCGTTCCGCTCCTCACCGTGACGCGTTGAGGTGGACGCGTCGGCGTTCCCAATCTCGCCAGCACGCGCGCCGGAGGACGCGTCGGCTCCCCGCTACGAGGAGAACGCCGCGCCGCCCGCCGAGCCCCCCAGCCTAGAGGAGCTTTGGAAAGAAATGGATGTCGCCTTGTGGGAGGCTTTGCCTCCAGCAGAGCGTGCCAAAATAGAGGCGGAGAAGAAGGCCGAGGAAGAGAAGCGCACCGCGGAACAAGCTGCCTGGGAGGCCTATGTCGCATCCGAGAGAGTCAGGCAATTGGCTCTTTGGCAGAAGGCTCGTGCTAGGGCCATGAGGGTGGCGGAGGACGCCCGTGCCGACGCCCTGAGTGCAGTCGGGCCCAAGCGCCTCATCTACGCTTGGCGGTACGTGGACCGGGTGCACGCTTCCAGCGAGGAGGAGTACCTATTGGCGCCGGATCACCACACCGGTGAGATCGCGCTCGCCTGCCGGCAAGCCGCCAATCAGCACCTCGCGAGTTGCGAGGCTGAGGAAGAGGCGTTGTGTCGGCGCGCTGGGAAACGGCCGCGCACCAGGGCACTCGTGGCGCGCCGCAAGCGCTCATGCGAGCGCCGTGGCTTTTAGGAGGAGTATAATTTTTGTTTCGTAAGGCGATCTCATTAGTTTTGGGACGCAAATGATAAATCCCGAACGTTCAGGAATTTTTAGCGTCCTTAATTAAGTATGTAAAAGGGAAAGTTTGGAAACCTTGTGTATTCGTACGCATTTTGCAAGTACGTGCATATAGCACAAACTTTACTATATACTATCGCACTACACGTCTCTCTCGATATATGCTTGCAGACTGTGCTACTCCCTCCGTCCAGGTCAATAAGTCATCTTTGGTTGTGCACCGTGACCAAGAAGGAGGGAAGACTTATACACCTAGACGGAGGGAGTACTACTATTACTTATGTACGTGCAAATGCACGTTTTAACATTACGATGCGGTTTTTGTAAAAGTAGAAAAACAGCACTAGTCAAGCTTGTGAAACGATTCAATGCAAAACAAATGCAAAAATGCTCGTTTGATTGTTTACTTTTAGCTTCCTTCTCTGTGGTTATTTCTCTGTCGTACTTTGTATGGAGTATCTCACTGGTTGGAAAGGCATGCAAATTCCCAAACCGCTTCCTACACCCTGTATCGAATTTTTTGCCTAACAAGTTGTGTCGTGCAATTCGAATTCCAACTTGAGTACTACTACTATAGGAGTACCAGGGGCCAGTTCTTTTAGGCTTCTAGATTAGTAATCCCATAACTACTACCTCCGTCCTGGTTTATTGGTCCCCATTGTAATCTGTGTCAAATTTTGATCATAAATTTAACTAATGAAATGTTAGTGCATCTCACATGCACTAATATTTTATCAATTAAATCTTTGGTCAAAATTTAGCACAAATTACAATGGTGAGGAATAAACCAGGATGGAGGTACTACTAGTAGTAGTTTAGAAGCCCAAATAAATGAGTGAGGCGCCTTAATGTTACTCTCCACTGTGACTAGTCTTATGGGAAAAGCTGGGGAAGCCGCCAAAAGAACCGGCCCTAGGAGTAGTAGCTAGGGATACTAGGAGTAGTAGCTAGGGATCGAGTGTGCGAGATGAACCGGAGAAAGTAAATGTAGAGAGATGAAATGCAAAAAAGACGGAGGGATGTGATGGTTGCTTGTCCGTTTATTTTACCAGGCCACTTATTACTGGGAGTGGTTGGGTTTTGTGATATGACGGCTTTACTGCCGCGCCACGAGCGGGGCGAGACTCCCGTGCAGCGCCGCCCTCTACACTAGTACTACATCGGTCGTGGTTTATCCCCCATTGAATTTGAGTGAAGATTTGACTGACAAAATGTTAGTGCATGTCAACAAAAACAATATCGTTGGATTCGTATTTGAACATAGTTTTCAATGATATAATTTTGGGTGACATGCATCATCATTTATCGTACTATATATAATGTTAGTTCAATTTTTGGTCGTACTAATCTATAGTAAGGTGCCCGTGTGTTGCACGGAAGAGTGAAATGCATTGATCGGGGAGTTGTTTATTTTGACAAAGGATGTGGGGGTCATCTCATGTGTAACGGGTATCGATAGGTTTGTTCGGATATTATTTCATATCTAGAGCTCACAAACATCCGAGTTAAATAGATAAAAGGTATCTTTTGCAAACAAAAGCGTTCAACTGTTCAACCTGCATCCAAAACTTGTGAAGAAATAACTCTTATTGTGCTTTGCAAGAAATGATCTTCAAGAATTATTTTTGAGTATCCATTGTTATACATGTTGGCTATAGATGACATGGCACTTTCTTATAGTCAACAGTTGGCTATACTATTTAAGTATTAACCATGCCCTTATACACCTAGACGGAGGGATTAAATCAGGATGACTTGGAAGGGGGCAGAGGATATGTAAGAAATGGTTCATCATAAGTCTTTCACCAGTACTGTAGTAAAAATTCATACATGGAAGGTTCTAGACTAAACCATAAATGGATACACTTTTATTCATGCGCGATACTCCAATAGAGCAAGATCATGCATGGAAGTCTCCACATGCTTAGACAACGGATTACATTGAGCGAAGACTAATGATCAACATTTAACTTGATAATGCAGATGTCCAGGTGAACCTCCTTGGAGTCCCTGTGCACATTGTTGCGGGTCAAATAATACCATGCGTCTTCCATGTCCACATCGGCAGGAAGGTCCCAGCTCGGCAGAGTCCAAGTCAGCTTGACGTAGCCAGTGTCGCCGCCCACGTACCTCCGAGGGGTAGTAATAGTGAGCACGCACCCGTACATCGGCCTCGTGTCAGTATCAGCGTCAGCGCCCCTGACGCACACTACAGAGACGGGGCGGCGGCCTGCGCGGGCCTCGCCGGTGCCCACGATCAAGAGGAAGACGTTGGCGTCCTCCTTCGAGACTAGCAGGCGGCGGTGATCCTCCAGCGACTCCGGCACGGTGAACGGGTAGCACGTCTTGTACTTGATGTTCTTCGCCAAGGGCCAGTAGTGATCGTCGCACGCCTGCGTCAGGTGATGCACGATGTCCGCAGGCGAGCCCCAAAACGCACTCATAGCAGTAGACAAAGGGCTCCTTGGAGGCATCGACCAGGCCGTCCATGAAACGGGAGTGGCTGTAGGGGACTTTCCGCCAGTTGAATATATGAGCAAGTTACTACGAGATTTAGTACGAATAAGCACAAAATAAATCATGACGGCTATAACAGAGATTAAATTAATCATGCGGACTAGCATAGTAGATGAACAGATCGAATCTAGGACACAGACTAGAAACATGAATTCTACCATGATTACAAACAGGAAGGACAAAAACACATACTGTGCAACGGGAGCAGCACCATTGGCGTTGAGGTTGTTGCCCATGTCGTTGAGGAAGAGGTTGCCGAGGTCGGGGAAGAAGTCGTCATCGGTGAAGTCGTCGCTGCTAGCAGTCGCGAGAGTGCGCTCCCCAAATTTCAACAGTGCCCGCCGAATGGAGCGCAGGAGGGAGTGGCTGTAGGGGACGTTGCGGCCGCCGAATGGAGCGCAGGAGTAGCCCACGAAGCAGTAGATGGTGCTCCTCCCTAGTCTCTATTCTTATCTCTATCTCTACTACTCTTCTTTGTTTTTTATAATATACTAGTTGTAGTTGTCAAATCGAATAGTACTGCGCCGTTCACTGCACACCCGGCTGAACACGCCTCCTCGCCTCCATCAAACCCCTCCGTTAAACCCGCATGCAAACCGAGAAACCTACTCTGGCCCGCGGGAGGAAATTTGTCGGTTGCAGTTGGAGAATAATAGTCACGTCCAATCCATTTGAGTTAATTGCGTGTATGATTCTCCCTCTATAAAAAGTTAATTGCATCCTTAATCTTGTATTCTAAGTACTCTGTGGGTTCCACTGTCAGTACAGTGTACATGACTTGCAGGCTGGCTATAGATTCGTACAGAAAGTTAAAAAGAAACAAATCCATCCTTAATCTTGTATTCTAAGTACTCTGTGGGTTCCACTGCCAGTACAGTAGCAAAAGAAGTAGTATATATTAAAAATATAAAAAGCTAAAGTTTAGGACAGAATTCGAACTCAGGTCATCGGGCTCCGAGCATCCGGCCCGGACCAGTACACTAGGTGTTGGTTGCGGAGAATGCAAGAGATAAACCTTTATAACTATGAGCCCGTCCGTTGCAACAGATCCAAAGTAGAATAATACATATTCACATATTTGAAAGAAAACAGTTTACTTTTGATATACATATCACTAAAAAAATCTTATGTTTCACTCCAAATATATTCTTTGGGCTGTTTTGATGAAGGGAGGAATGTGGTTGGTTTCAAGATACTAAGGGGTTTTGTGTAAACTAGAGCAGAGAAGTGGGAATTGTTGCAAAAGCCCACAACTTACATCACAGCCGTTACATGCAGATCTAATGGTCAGAAATGGCGGATGGCAGACACACCATCATCACCAACTGAGTCTTTTATAGGAGTAGGAGTAGAGAAAAAACCGAGTTGGTGATGATGGTGCACCTGCCATCTTATAATATAGATTGTCCGATCTATATCTGACGGATAGAAAGCAAACTATGACAAAATTACAAAAGATACCCGCTCCTCTCTCCACATTTCCAGATAAGGCCTTGCCTCGTTCATCCTTATCTCCCACAACCTCATTGCTGAGCAATTACAAAAGGAAGTCTCTGGAACAATCTGGCATGGTGGCCGCTGCCGGCACCGTCCATCCCCATGCCTCCGCCCAGTCCGACCACCAGTCACCACCACGCCCCACTCCTCCTCACCTCTATCATCTTTCTCGACATATCATTTTTTCGATGAAATGGTCGACATACTATTTTTCGATAAAATTCTCAAGATATCATTAGTTTTTACGCATGGGATTACTCCTGCCCACGATCAAGAGGAAGACGCTGCCGTCCTCCTCCGAGACTAGCAGGCGGCGGTGATCCTCCAGCGACTCCGGCATGATGAACGGGTAGCACGTCTCGTACTTGATGTTCTCCGCCAAGGGCCAGCAGTGACCGCTGCACGCATCCGTGAGGTGATGCACCATGTCCGCCGGCGAGCCATAAAACGGCATCGGGCACTCATAGCAGTGGACGAAGGGCTCCTTGGAGGCATCGACTAGGCCGTCCATGAAACGGGAGTGGCTGTAGGGGACGTTGCGCCAGTTGAATATATGAGCAAGTTACTACGAGATTTAATCCGAATAAGCACAAAATAAATCATGACGGCTATAACAGAGATGAAACTAATCATGTGGACTAGCATAGTAGTAGGATACAGAGTAGAAACATGAATTCTACCACGATTTCGAACAGGAAGGACAGAAACACATACAGTGCAACGGGAGCAGCACCGTTGGCGTTGAGGTTGTCGCCCATGTCCAAACACCACGTAGACACGGTCTTTGAGCACGGTTCGTAGTCGTTCCACGCTCGGGCATTGAAGTTTGTAACTATTTTATATTAGAATATACTACTCCTCCGGTGCTAGTAGTAGAGCAGAGTCCTACTCTACTACTCTACTCAAGCAAGTTAGGGCATAGCACTGTAGGGAGTACCAGTACTGTGATCACTCAAGCAAGTTGTCTGGCATCGACATGACCCTACGCTACTGGTATGTGTCCCGTAAGTCAAGCAGCGTGCTGCAGTCATCATCACCTGTCCACTTCCCGCAGCACATATTCGCTTCTCCATCTTTGTCCGCACATAATCTCATCCAATCTTCCATCCCCGCTAAGGCGCCTCCCCCTCGTCCGAAACCCAAGCACTAACAATGGCAGAACCGAGCAGCGTCCGCCGAAAGAGTGGCTGGAATTCGCTCCCCACAGAGGTAATCAAGCTCATTGTTTCGCGTGTGGACAATCTCAGTACCATGCCGCTCGCCGTGTGCTCGTCGGGGCTGTACCGTTTACTCAAAGCCCTCAGGCCGGAGCTTTTTAAGCCAGCTCCTTGCTTGCTGATGCCGCCTGATCTTCAGAAACGGCGTGTCACGCAGCATAACGATCGTAGGGTGGCGAGCATCAACCCCCTTGACTGCGATCCGATCCCCGTCAGCCTCAACTACATTAACGGTATGTACTGGGTCGGCATGAACACGTCTTGGATGGTGCTCGTCGACGGTCGCGGCAGCTGGATGCTCGTGGAGGTATACACCTGGTGATTGATCCCCCCTCCTTTGATTAACACTGCACTGCTTTGGCACCGCTGCCCAGAATACTCGGAATCTTACAGTAGCCAACATGATACCAAGTTTGATTTGCTCAAGGTTGTAATCTGCCAAGTGCCCACAAGATCTGCGAATTATAAAGACTTCAGGCTAATTGCATTCTTCAACCGCGGTCTCGCCTATCTGACAGGTCACTGCGGTAAGTGGATAAATCTGCACGTCCATCGCAGGATCATACATCCTCCATGGTTCTCTGATGCCATTGAACACAAGGGCTTCATTTACGTTGTCGACTCCTTCTATGGCTGGACGTATTGCTGGCCTACTCCAGTCATCGCTACAAACGGCTGTTACAGCAGTATGTTACTTTCCTATGATATCATGATGGCTTGCTTATATTACTTTCAACATTTGCTGAAAAAATATTCATGCTCATAACATGTTGTTCTTAAGCTGACTAAATCAAGAGCCCTTTTTTATTTGACTCCAACTTGATATGATGTTGTAGGCCGCCTGGTGTCCCTACCCTTCCTAATCCTAGAACCTTTCAAAGAAAAACGGCATGGCAGTTGCAGGTGGTTCCTGGCTCGATCAGACGACGACGAAAGATTGATGATCGTTCGCACGTACGGGACGTGTTGTTTCGCGGAATACAATCACAGTCACTGCAAGGTCTTTGAGCAGGATCCCAGCTTCTCTGGGCCTTCAGGAATTTTTGACTGGAGGCTGGTAAGTAGCCTTAGTACACGCTCTCTGTTTGTCAGACTGAATTATCCGATTAACCAGGAGATAACCGACGGCAAGGATCATGATGGCAGTGCGGTTTCGTTCATCAGGCAAAAATGTGTGTACACAGCGTACCATGCGTCTCTGCATGCACCATACCCTGATATGTGCCGCCACGCTCTGCAGCCCAAAGTAGGAGAGAGGGTCGCAAGTATCAGACTTCGACCTGCTGGCTGGAGTTTCCCCCGTCAGGCACCCATCTGGTTCAAGCCGTCAGCCAATCTCCACAGCTTAATAAATAGTAACGTCTAACTGAGCCAGTTAGTTAGATGCGTACACTTGGTGTAGTAGGATCTTTATTTAGTTTGATGCATACACTTGTTCTTTTTTGGTAGCCCTTTTGTAATGATGGCTGATGTTTGGTTTGGAAGAGAGAGCTGCGTCTTCACTCTTCTGGCCTGCTTACTGCTTCTGTTGCACCCCCAGCCCTGGTTGCTGTTGCTGCTGTTTTCAATGTATAATCAGTAGTATATTTCGTCTGTTGGTTGAATAAATGTGTTGTTAGAACGACAAACACAATGTTTTGGAAGTCGTTGCACGGTTCGATCCTTTAGTGCCCCGTACCGTACATAGCGCATACTATTTTTCGTACGGAACACATTTTCCACTTATTGATAACATGCAGCCCACTGATGAAGGCCCAATAGAGAAGCCCATAATTAACTGGAAGGGAGGCTCTCACATGAATCCGGCCCAGGTACATGCTCATGGTCCCCTAAACATAAATAAGTAAATAAATAAAGCTAAATGCTCATGCACCAGTTCTTTGGGAAAATAGGTAGCCCAGTATTTCTTTTTGAAGAATACCCAAGCTAGGCCTATTTGTTTTCTCCGAATTACTGGGCTACAAATCTTTCAAGACGAGGAGGGATGCATTCCGGCCTGGCTTAAGAGTATGGTCAATGTCTGTTAATAGTGATATCAAAAGGGGTTGAAAATTCCAAAAAAAAATAGCAAATGGGATATAAGTTTCTTTTTTTGTTTTTGTTCTTCACTGATATCTTATACGTATTTCATTGGATTTAACATGACATAGTAATAATTTATTTTTAAATTTGTTTTAGTATGGCTATTAATTTTTGGATTAAGAATATTTCGTTCCCCAGCAAAAATTTGCGAATTTTCAAAATTTCCCACATATTTAGTTAATTTTTTGACCCTGGTACTGACTAGAAAATGGCCAGCAATTCTAAAAATGGAAAACGGGCTGCAATAAATTCCATATGAATTAGAAAATGAGTAAAAATTATAAAAATAATAGCAAATGGGCTGTACACGCCACAGATTTCGAGGCTGACTTGTTTACGCAAGGCTTTGTCAGTGAACACACGATTCTAGCAGCAATGACTGTTGGATGTCCATCCAACGGCCGACGTGCTTCTTCAATCTCTGATCTTCCTGCTCCAGCCGCCTAAACTAGCGCCAGCGGGACTGCCTGCTCCCTCCTCTTGTGGCCCGCTGTGATGCCGCGCAGGCTTCCCCGGCCCACCCTACTCCCCCAGTTGGCCTGGCCGCACGCAATCAACTGCCTCCTTATTACTCGAAAAAAAATGATTCCTCCCACTGACATCTGGGGCGCACCAGTTGGGAGGCTGACCTGTGGGCCTACTAAGTTGACGCATGCGCAGGGTTTGTCAACTTAGTCAACAAACAATTCTAGCAGCAGTAACCGTTGTCTTTGAATCGAACAGTCCTGCTGCTTCTTCAATCGCTGCTCTTCTTGCACCAGCCGCCCAAACCAGCGCCGGGGAGACCGCCTGCTCCTGCCTCCAGTGGCCGGCTGTGCTGCCGTTGAGGCCTCATCGCCCCCTACTACTCCCACCGCTAGCCAGGCCCTGCGGCGACGGCAGCCTCACACCGCAGCCGAACCAGTGAACCCTCGTACTCCTCTCCGTGTGGGCATCCACTGTCGCGTCTTCCCCGGCTCCGCGTCGTCCCCTTCCTAGGCCTCGCCGTTGTCCACCGCCTTGGTGCTCTCGGCGCGGCATGGTCAACGTGGTCAACGACATTCCATCGAAAGAGTACTGTACGTGGAGAGGCTGACAGCTGGGTCCACGGCCACAGCCCAGTTTTTTTGTGATTTGCCAAGTAAGTCGCTTTGTCAGGCCTGTTGGGCTGCAAATCTTTCAAGACGAGGAGAGCTTTCATTCGGCTGGCCGAGAAAATGGCCCATCAGTAATGAGAAATGGGCTGTACATTTTTAAAACACATCAAACCGGCAATTAGTTTCAAATATCTTTTTTTCGAGATTTTAAATTACATTAATTTTTATGCGTGGAGAATTTGTTGGATTTTATATTGATACACATTTATTTTTAAAATCAGTTTGAATGTGAGTCGAAATTTTGGGATTAAAAACAGTTCGGACCGCACCGAAATATGCAAAATTTTGTATAATTTTTTAACCGTGGCCACAATATGGGCTGTAATGCTAACAAAAAGAATATGGGCTCAAAAAAACCTTAATAATTAGCAAATGGGCTGTAAATTATTAGAAATAATGGCAGATGGGATGGATGCTATTTTCCACAGATTTGAGGCTTTCCTAAAAAAAAGGTTGACACACAAGCACTGACTGTTGGATGTCCATCCAACGGCCGTCGTGCTTCTTCAATCTCTGCTCTTCCTGCTCCAGCCGTTCAAACAAGCGCCGGCAGGACTGCCTGCTCCCTCCTCCCCGCGGCCGGCTCTACTGCCGCGCAGGCCTCACCGCCCCACCGTACTCCCATCATTGGCCTAGCCATCCCTCTACTCACCCACACCTGCTGTTATTCTCCGGCGACGGCTGACGAACCAGTAAACCCTCGTACAGTCGTACTCCCCTCCGCGTGGGAAACAACTGCCGAGTCTTCCCTGCCTCCGTGTCGTTTCCTTCCTAGGCCTCGCCGTCGTCCACCGCCCTGGTGCTCTCGGCGCGGCCTGGTCAACATGGTCAACGACCGACATGCATCTGAAGTGGACTGTACGTGGAGAGGCCGACAGCTGGGTCCAAGGCCGCACGCAAGGAAATGCCTCCTTATTACGCGCAAAATAATGATTCCTCCACCTGACATCAGGGACCCACCGAAAGGGCCTATGTATTTCGCGAAAAAAAAGTTACCGCCGCTGACAGCTCGGACCCACCAGCTATATCTTCGCACGCAAGGAAGTGCCTCCTTATTACGCACAAAAAAATGAATACTCCCCCTGTTAGCTGGGACCCAGTATAGTGGCAGGCTGACTTGTGGGCCTACTAAGTTGACGCGGACGGAGGGCTTTGTCAACTTAGTCAATATGCACGATTCTAGCTCCAGTGACCGTACGATGTCCATCCAACGGCCATAGTGCTTCTTCAACCTCTGGTCTTCTTGCTCCAGCCGCCCAAACCAGCGCCGGTCGTGCCTCGTGCTCCTGCCTCCCATGGACGGCTGCGATGCGGCGGAGGCCTCACCGCCCCCTACTACTCCCACCGCTGGCTAGGCCATCCCTCTACTCACCCACACCCCCTGTTATTCTGCGGCGACGGCAGCCTCACACCGCAGCGAACCAGTGAACCATCGTACTCCTGTACGCGTGGGCATCCACTGCCGTGTCTTCCCTGGCTCCGTGTCGTCCCCTTCCTAGGCCTCGTCGTCGTCCACTGCCCTGGTGCTCTCGGCGTGGCGTGGTCAACATGGTCAAGGAACGGCTTCCATCGGACGTGGACTGTACGTGGAGAGGCTGACAGCTGGGTCCACGGCCGCAGTAAGGAAGTGCCTCCTTATTACATGCAAAATAATTATTCCTCCACCTGACAGCGGGGACCCACCGGACGGGCCACCGTATTTCATTAAAAAACGTTTGCCCCTGACTGCTGGGACCCACCAGCTACATCTTCGCACGCAAGGAAGTGCGTCCGGGCAAAAAAACGATTCGCCCCCCTGACTGCTGGGACCCACCAGCTACATCTTCGCAGGCAAGGAAGTGCGTGACAGTCAGGACCCACCTGGTCGAAGCGTACGTAGCGTTGTCATTCTGATCGCGAACGTGTACGTACATATATACTGGTGGATGTAGAGGCGCGCACGTGTCGTAGTAGAAGCGCGTACGTGTCGTAGTAGAAGCGCGCTCGTAGCATGTACACGTACGTACAGCGGCCAGGGTGCAAGAAAGAAAATACGGCCACGTATGTGTACATACGGGCGAGGTCTCGAACGCCTACTCGTGCATACGTACGGCCAGGGCTCGTGTACATGGCTGGGTTGGAACGGAGAAACAGCGTCGTCGTCGTGTTCATGGGGAGGCAACGGAATGTGTCGTGTTCATGGGGAGGCAACGGAATGCGTCGTGTTCATCGGGAGGCAACGGAACGTGTGGGAGCCAACCGGCTGGGTCGGAACAGAATGCGTGGTCGTGTTCATCGGGAGGGTTTGGACGGAACAGGCGATGTAAACGAGGCCTGGCGTACCGCACAACGGAGGAAACGGACCTCCTACGTTCAGAACGGGGTCCTGTTGATCGGGGGGGTGGCATACCGCAAAACGGAGGAAACGGACCTCCTACGGTCGAAACGGAGGTCCTGTTGATCGGGAGGGGTGTGGCGTACCGCAAAACGGACGAAACGGACCTCCTACGGTCGAAACGGGGGTCCTGTTGATCGGGAGGGGTGTGGCGTACCGCAAAACGGACGAAACGGACCTCCTACGGTCGAAACG
>NC_057799.1:394910564-394928715 GCF_018294505.1 Triticum aestivum
CCTCCACCGTCTACTGTTCATCTAGCCCTCCACACCACGGGGTCCTGTTCAACCACCCCTCCACGGGCACCCCTCCACCGTCTACTGTTCATCCAGCCCTCCACACCACGGGGTCCTGTTCATCCAGAGGCAACACCACCGCTCACTGTTCATCCAACCCCCCGCAACGCTCACTGTTCATCCAATCGATCGGCTTCAGTTAGCAGCAGTAGCGAAGGAATCGCTCGATCGGGTTCAGTTAACAGCCATCGATCGATCGCTCGGGTTCAGTAACGCGTAGCCTGCAGTGCAATCGCTCAGGTTCAGTTAGAGCCCAACGCCTCGCTTGGGTTCAGTTAGAGCCAACGCCTAGCACACACGCGCGTACGTGTACGAGAGAAACGCGCATCGCTCGGCCCCCGACCTCCCACCGTAACCGGGAACTCCCAGAAATTTTCCTCGCCCTCGCTTCTACCATGGTTTTTTCCGTCATGGACGGCCCAAAGAATGTCATGCAGCTGCGTCTCCGGCCCGCCCAGGACGAAAAGCCCATTTTCTGTCATGATTTTTTGTCATAGAAGTAGGAGCCCACCACATCTATGATGATACCGGGTTTTGTCACAATTATCGTCATAGAAGTGTCATATGTATGACAGAAAAAATTCGTTCGGCCCAAAATGTCATGGATGTGTCTTTTTTTACTAGTGGCCCCTGCCCCCGATCCAGATCGGGGCGCGGCCCCGCCGCCCACCGCCGACCTCCGTCGCCGAACCCCGACGCCGCCTAGTTCTGCCCCGCCGTCGCCGGCGCCCGCCTCCTCAACCCTCCTCCCTGCCGGACCGCCCGGAGCCCGGAGCCGCTCCCGACCCCATCGCCCCGACGCACGTCGCCGTCCTCGGCGCCCCTCACCGAAGCACCACCACCATCGCCCTGCTGCCTCGCCGTCCCGCTACCCCATCGATCGCCCCCGAGCCCACTGCCATGCCCCTACCGCTGCCCTGTGAGCCGCCACCTCCCTCCTCCTTCCTCTCCTCCTCTGTGCGCGAGAGTCGCCGTCACCACGCGCCCACGCCCCACCGCTGCGCTGCCGTTGCCGCTGCGCCGACCCCCTATTGCACCCGCACCCCCGCTCGCCGTGCCCTGCCGCCACGCTCCGCTTGCGCCGCTGCTTGCTGCCGGGAGCCGCCGAACCGCGCCTCCGCTCGCCGACCGAGCCGCGCGTCTACACCCCCTTCTCCGCCCGGCGCTGCTCACCGGAGCTCTCCGTCGCTCGTCGCCCGCGGCCTTCTCCTTGTGACCGCGGCCAACAGGCGCCGTGACCGTCGTCCCCGCCACCGGCTGCACCCCTTCTGGCCTCCCGCTCCCAGTGCTGGCGCCCGCTGCCGGCGTTACCCCACCGTTGGCCTGAGCAAGCGCCCAATCGGGCTGGCGCCCGCGCGCCCGATACCCGCACCCAGTGCCCCGCCCCACCCCGCTAGGCCTCTGTGCCACTGGACAACGGGCCCCACACCCAGAACGCTTAATAAAAAAGATTTTAAAAAATAATTATAAAAAAAAATATTAAATAAATAAATTAATTAATTATGTTTAGTTAACCTAATTAACTAGTGTTAATTAAATAAATAGTAATTAGATTAGTTAAACCTTAATTAGATTAAACAGTCTATGACAGCTGGGACCCACACGTTAGTTTGACCCAGTCAACGTTCTGTTGACTGCTGACATCATGCTGACGACATGATGACGTCACCAAACACTATTCTGGTGATTTAAAATAATTACATAAATCCTAAAAATGATTTAAATCCTTTAAAATTAATATAAAATAAACCGTAGCTCGGATGGAAATACTTTGTACATGAAAGTTGCTTAGAACGACGAGAAGAATCCGGACACGCGATCCGTTTGTCAGCCACACATCCCTAGCATAGCAAACTCGCAACTTTCCCCTCCGGTTCATATGTGCGAAAACGCGAAACACCGGGAATACTTTCCCAGATGTTTCCCCCCTTCGCCGGTACCACCTACTACCGCGATTGGGCACCCCCTAACAACGCTCATTGCCATGCCATGCATCGTCATGCATTTTTTTGCATTATATTTATTGTTTCTTCCCCTCTTCTCTCGCTAGACTCCGAGACCGACGCCGCTGCTACCCAGTAGGACTACGGTGTTGACGACCCCTCCTTGTCGGCTGAGCTTCCAGGCAAGCCCCCCCTTGATCACCAGATATCGCCTATTCCTTCTCTCTACTGCTTGCATTAGAGTAGTGTAGCATGTTACTGCTTTCGGTTAATCCTATTCTGCTGCATAGCCTGTCATTGTTGCTACAGTTGTTATCCTTACCTGCAGTCCTAAATGCTTAGTATGGGATGCTAGTATCCATCAGTGGCCCTACATTCTTGTCCGTCTGCCATGCTATACTATCGGGCCGTGATCACTCGGGAGGTGATCACGGGTATAAACATATATACATTCATACTATACAGGTGGTGACTAAAGTTGGGCCGGCTCGTTGAGTACCCGCATGTGATTCCGATGTGGGGGCTGAAAGGACAGGTGGCTCCATCCCGGTAGTGGTGGGCTTGGGTTCCTGACGGCCCCCGACTGTTACTTTGAGGCGGAGCGACAGGGCAGGTTGAGACCACCTAGGAGAGAGGTGGGCCTAGCCCTGGTCGGCGTCTGTGGTTACTTCACAATAACACGCTTAACGAGATCTTGGTATTTGATCTGAGTTGGGTCGTTGACCTTATATGCACTAACCGCCACGTGGGACAAGATATGGGCAACCGGCGTCGTGGTATCAGCCGAAACTCTTTTTGACGTCAACGACTGAGCGGCGCGCGCCGCATTGGACCGTAAGCTCGCACTTGTATTAAGGGGGCTAGGTCTGCTTCCGGCCGCGTACGCAACGTGCAGGTGTGCAATGGGCGATGGGCCCAGACCCCTGCGCGCATAGGATTTAGACCGGCGTGCTGACCTCTCTGTTGAGCCTAGGTGGGGCTGCGACGTGTTGATCTCCCGAGGCCGGACATGACCCAGGAAAGTCTGCCCGGCCAGAGGGATCGAGCGTGTCGGGTAATGTGGTGCACCCCTGCAGGGAAGTTGATCTATTCGAATAGCCGTGTCCACGGTAACAGGCGATCTGGAGTTGTACCTTGACCTTATGACAACTAGAACCGGATATTTAATAAAACACACCCTTTCAAGTGCCAGATACAACCCGGTGATCACTCTCTCATAGGGCGACGAGGAGGGGATCACCGGGTAGGATTATGCTATGCGATGATACTTGGTGAATTTACCATCTATTCTCTTCTACATGCTGCAAGATGGAGGCTGCTAGAAGCATAGTCTTCGACAGGACTAGCTATCCCCCTCTTATTCTGGCATTCTGCAGTTCAGTCCACCGATATTGCCTCTTTACACATATACCCATGCATATGTAGTATAGATCCTTACTTGCGAGTACTTTGGATGAGTACTCACGGTTGCTTTCTCCCCTTTCCCCCCTTTTCTTTCTTTCTGGTTGTCGCAACCAGATGTTGGAGCCCAGGAGCCAGACGCCACCGTCGACGACGACTCCTACTACACCGGAGGTGCCTACTACTACGTGCAGCCCGCTGACGACGATCAAGAGTAGTTAGGAGGATCCCAGGCAGGAGGCCTGCGCCTCTTTCGATCTGTATCCCAGTTTGTGCTAGCCTTCTTAAGGCAAACTTGTTTAACTTATGTCTGTACTCAGATATTGTTACTTCCGCTGACTCGTCTATGATCGAGCACTTGTATTCGAGCCCTCGAGGCCCCTGGCTTGTATTATGATTCTTGTATGACTTATTTATGTTTTAGAGTTATGTTGTGATATCTTTTCGGGAGTCCCTGATCTTGATCACGATTAGTGTACGATTGAATTAGGGGCGTCACAACTATTATATATGGGTTGACGCGTATACACCAGGCTTTTCGTCTGTTCCCTTTCTAGCGAGGCTGCATGGCGATAAGCATCGACGTCTCCACGCTGCTCGACGGGAACGACTCCGGCGAGAACAAGCCACCCAACCCATCCGATATGTCCGGCAGCTTCGTCTTCCTCCCCAGCCGGGCGGTGGCGAACATGATGCGGCGATGGAACTACCGGGAGGGCTCAGGTCTCGGCGCGCAGGGGCAAGGGATCGTCGCGCCTATACAAGCCGTCGTGCGGGTGCGGCGGCGTCCAAATTCCGGCCTCGGCTACCGTGAGAAACCATACGACAATGGCCTCCACGTGCCGCCGGAGCCGCCCGTGGAGGAGTGCCGTGAGTGGGAGGATATTGCATGGGCTATGCGGCTTGAAACGGAGTGCTGCGAGACGATCCTCGCCCTCCTGAATGGCATGAGGCTTCAAGGGGACAACAGCGTGGAGACGGCGGATGCGCTGAAGGCCATGGCCCAGTCCAAGAATGGGCTCCATAGGAAGCGCGTGCTGGGGACGTGGAAAGCCAGGCTGCCTTCTTCCACCGCGCGCTACATAATCAAGCAGGTGATCACGCCGAGGATGGCCGTCGACGTGCGAGAGTGGAAGCCGTCATGGGATCCGGATTGTCACGACTGGCTACGCCCGCTAATTCCCCTCATCGGCCACTTACCCGAGAGCCTCTACGGCACCGTGGAGAGCAAGATCAGTAACGGCGACTACGAAGTCGTCTCGCCATGGAAGGAATACCTTAGCCCGGTGCAATGGGACACCTTCAGCAAACATCACATCCTTCCAATGCTAACACAGTTAGTACGGGAGATGAGGATCACGCCGCCGAAGCAAACCGACCCTTCGTTCCGGACCGTGATGTTGTGGGCACCTCTCCTGCGCGCTCAAGACGTGGTATCCATCCTAGAATCCGAACAGTTCTTTGCCAAATGGGAAGACGCGCTGGGACACTGGCTGCAAGCCGTGAAGCCCTCGTTGGGGGAGGCCACCGCATGGTGCACCGGTTGGAAGAAGCTCTTCACGCCGGAGCTGCTCGCCGACGAAAGTGTGCTCGCGCATCTTGATGCTGGCCTTGATATGGTCGATCCTGCGATGCAAGAGCTCGATAGTCTTTTTAGCAACTTGTAGTCTGCATCTACTGCAATTTGTCTTGTATGGCAATTTCTGTTGTAAAGATGTAGCCACTCGTTATCTTCCAAAAATAATATTATGGAACATATCTATAATCTCAAGTACCTATTTGATGTTAAGAAATGTTCCATTTCTTGAAGCCACAAGGCATATATAGTGAGTCCCAAGGAATTAATTGGAATAACTTTTTGTTTAATTTGCAAGAGACATAATCACAAGGAGATATGTACCGTGGTGTATTGTAGTGTGTAGGAGTGATAATGATAGAAACATGTTATCATCCTGCAGAAAATACTCTATTTATCTCAAAATAAGTATCGCTGATTTAGTATAAAATTGTACACTGGCATGTGTGGAAAAATATAACGAGAAAAGGTATCATCCAGACAACTGCTTCCATAATGTTGAGAACATTTGAACAATCTTCTTTGCTGGGTACGAATGCGGTCGTTTACTAACAGACATAAGACATTAAGATAAGAAATAGACAGTGAGTATCAGCTGATATAATATTTGTGACATAGTCGAGCTGCATTTGCAGCACATCAATCAGATCAAGGAAAATAGGTCATCATAAAGATATGCAACTCATGTCGCAAGCACATCAATAAGAGGTGTACCTCGTCTGACACAAACATTGGTACGCCTGCAAGTTTTAGCTGTAAACATCCTTTTTCTGCTCTCCCATGGTCCTTTTGAGCTGATGGTCGCGTGTTGATGAACGCGTGCAGGAAGATGGCATTGTCTGTTGTCGTGATGCGTCGACGTCAGTTGGGCCTGACAAGGCATATGCGTTGATCTCTCCTGAAGATGTCAGCGGAAGAAGGCGGCGGCGGAGTCATCAGTGTGTGCATGGCAACATGGGGTGGCCACTGGATTAGATGGTGTGCTGGATGCGCCAGGGCACTCCACGAGACTTGTAGGTGTAGCGATTGATGTCGCCAGAAAGATGGCTTTGGGTTGATCCATATATCTACTTTGTCGAACTCTGTTGAATAATTAATAAAAATGGTTATGTGCATTACTCGATGCAGAGGCCGGAGATAATCCTATTTTCAAAAAAAGTTATCGACAAATCATAAAGAAGCAAGTCTAATTTAAGCCATCTTAATCTCCGCAAAAAAATATTGACTTGTTTTAGAAAAGTTCAGCCTTGTTTCCATAGCTAAAGTAATGATTATCTGGAGTATAGCACATCGGTTATCTTTTCCGCAAGATAAAAAAAGATCAATTATCCTTGTCACAACTAAATCTCCCTTTATCAATTTTTTTAGCCCTGGCCGTAGAGCAATCGTTACAAAGAAACAAAAATAGAAAAAACTCCCTTTATCACTTTTGCTTGTAAAGTCCGCAAAAATGCTAAGATTATGTATGTTAGGCATCTCCAACACGGATTACCAAATGGACATTATCAAATGTTGCCGACAGGTTCGGACATTTGTGGACATCTCACGGGGCGGAGGCTATCCAACCGTGATCACCAAATGTCTGGCCCATTTTAAACGGATCGAACACAAAGACAGACGAGATTTAAGCTAAATGGATGAAATTGAAGCAAGTTCCGGATATCACATGCAAACGGATGATATATTTAACTAGTTGAACCTAAACCAAAACTAAAACTAGGCCATGTATCGGGCAGTGACTTCATAGGCATGGCCACTGAGGCCACGGGCACCTCCGCCGTCGTCCGATCCGCCTTCATTGTCGCGTTAGTGGTGGGAGGCACGCCAGGCGTTGCAGCATCCCTGCCCGGCCACCACGGTGCGCTCACAACGCAGATGCTGCCACATCCTCCGCCGCCTCAAGACGCTTGCCTTTGGCGGCCGGGCGAAGAGGGCACGCTCGGACTCTGCCAGCCCCACTTGGAGGAGCTGCGTGATGAGCCGGCGCCAACGGAGGGGCATCCGACTCGACGATGGTCTTGGACCGGTCGATGGAGCAAGCCTCCACGAGTCCGCGAGCACCCAGGTCGGCGCCACCTATGTCTTCGTGAATGTCGCCATGCATGTGTTGCGCTGCGCCTCCGCCTAGGCTTTGCACTTGCACAATGTGGCGTCGGGACCTTGTAGTAATGTAGACACGGGGCAGCTTGAACGATGGCGGGGAGGACGGGTGCTCCTTGTCAACAGGGAGGACCGCGTGCCGCCACTAGCTACCAGGCTGGTGACACGGGATATGTACGTCGTGGTTGCGCGACGGGGACGGCAACTCCTTCACGCGGAGGTGCTAGTCTGAGCGACTGCCGCCGAGCAGCTACCATGAACGCACATCAAAGTTAAGAGTGGCAGACAATGCGCGCCAAGATTCATGCCCAAAATGCAACTGTTCCGTAGTTTGCTGGAAATCACCTAAAAATGACGTCAGCTGAATAGCATTTCCCTTTGTTTCTCGGTTACGCCTAACAGAAGAAGAATGGTAGGCTAAAAACTGACGTCAGCTGAATAGCATTTCCCTTTGTTTTTCAGTTATGCCTAATAGAAAAAAAGTGGCAGGCCTTGTTATTTCAAAACAGAAGGGAATCAACTAGAGTAACAAATATGAGATGCAACATGCTCATTTATTCTCACTTAAAAAATAACCAGCTAATCCCCCGACCACAAAAGATCCGAAAGCAGAGTCAAAGCAACTTCCACCCGTCATGGAACTCGGGCTACATTCGACCTAAACAAGTTGAACAACATAGCCAACATTTTCATGCATTGTCATGATAACACAATGTATCAAAATTGAGGTGATATGAACTACATCGGCACCTTCAAATCCTACAGGCTACAGCAAACCATACAGTGCCAAAGCACCAACTACACAATTCTACAGAGCGATGACGTAAATATATATCTCAAACTTTGCTACTTCACTACTCTGACTTTAGGCATGGTCGCAACCAAACCGAAACGCTGGATCATATGATGTACATTGGCAACTCAAAAACCTTGACGGCAAGGGTACATCTATGCGCATAATGACCGAACACATGAAGTTCCTCTGTTCCCGGTTAACAGATGCTACTGCAGCCGCTTAGGCTGGAGATGACAGGCCAAGGCAAATCAAAAACTGCAATTCCGTGGTGCACATCCACTAGCCATTAATTTGGGGGAAGATTTGTGATATCTTCATAAAAACATCCATGACCTAGCATCAGAGACATCCAAGTGAAAGAGAAGCAAGGTGAGTTTGATCATAAAGTTACCATGTGAGCCGACGACCCAACTTAACTAAATTAAAAAATACCTCTTGGTCATTTTGGTATTTTACAATATTCAGAGGGTTCTGCGAGCACTGCATCAAAAAGATGCCATGTCAGAATAAGCAAATGACTAGGGATAAGTGGATATATCCATTCCAAATGCTTGCAATTTGAAAATACCATTGACTTTGAGAATGGCAAGTGGGTCCAGGTCCCACATGTCATTAAAACATCCAGTGGCATTTTTTCAGCAACACAAACTTTGTAGTGGCATAAATCTAAATTTCCAAATAACTATGCAGTCCAACAAAGTTTGTACAGAACTTACATCCATGATGGCCGTTTGAATTTTTGGATTCTGGAATGCAACAGCAACTTCTGGGTTCGCCATTATTTTCGCTACAACTTCCTCTGGAGTCATGCCAACTTGCGCTGTGCAAGGAATTAAAAAGCTTCAGAATTCACATGTAATCATTTCAACTCGAAATCAAATTTAAGAGTCTTATAGCAAAAGTAAAAGCTGATTCAGGGAAGAATGAAGTCGTAAACTCGTAATTCAAATCTCCTCAACAATTTCCATCACCTACCAAAGTAGTATAGTAATAACCCCAAAAATAGGAGCACGTGGCAAGCTATGATAGGCATTTATAGAACAAGAAAATAGTAAGGGTACAAAAAGAACTAAAAACATGGGCCCCGCAAAAAAAACATGGGAGCATGCATCGACGCTATGCTAGGCATTTAGTAAGAAAATGGTAATGCTATTAGACACTAAAGGTTCAATACTCCCTCTGTTCCCCAATCTAGTGCGCATAGTTTTTTCACGAAAATTCCACTTTGTAGTGACTACTCCCTCCTTCCATCTATATAGGGCCTAACGCATTTTTTGAGGCTAACTTTGACCAAATGTTACAGCAATAATATACGACATGCAACTTACACAACGCATACGGTCAAATTCGTATGTGAAAGGAGCTTCCGATGATATAATTTTCACATTATACATCTCATGTACTATTAATCTTGTCAATAGTCAAAGGCGGTCTTGAAAAACGCATTAGGCCCTATATAGGTGGAAGGAGAGAGTAGTGTGTGTCAGCACCCGCTGGCGATTCTAGTCCCACGCCGCACGGACGCACTAGGTTTCCTCTCCCTCCTCACTTTCCTTTGTTCACCCCTCCTCCTGCACGCGATGCGTCGCCTCCTGGAAGCTTGTGCCACCGTCTGAGAAGGCGACGGCCATGCAGGGCCGTCGGGATTGGACCAGCGGCGGTGGAAATTCAAGGAGATGGGAGGAAGAAGTTGACGGATGGCGCCATGGCGCCATGGGCGGGAAGAGGAGCCACATGACGGCGCCACAGGCAGGAAGAGGAGTCACCTAATGATGGTGCCACGGGCAGGAGGAGCCACCTGACAGTGGTGGCGCTAGGGACTGGCTGGATGCCCTCAACACACACGAGGTTGGCGTGGTCATGCCCTCTGCCAACGTTGACCTCAACGAAAGGTTGGCCGCTGCCTCCCAACCTCAAGCGTCCGCCTCGGGCACAACCACGTCACCTCGCCCACAACCGGCGTCTCAGCGTCCATGGCTGCTGCCAGCATGCCCATGTCTGTTGCCAGCATCACCACGTCCACGCCCGGCGTCTCCGCATCCAGTTGAAAACAAGTCACGAGGACACGCCACCAGCAAGACCTAGCCACAACAGCACGCTGCCACTTTCTTCTCTACTATTACTGCTTGTGCACATGGGACTAGGACAAACCATTGGTATTAAGAATTTTCTTCATATAACTTTAGACGGGAAAAAGGTATTGAATGGTAGATAATGGGAAATCACCCGCAGAATTCATGATTTTGAATTTCCAAACAGCACCCAACTAAATGTGGAAGTGTTGAATCACTCACCAAACTGCTGCCTAACTTCAGGACTGCTAAGGTCAAAGTTCTTCAAGTGATCAACCATGCGGTTATCCCATTGATCAGGAGATGCGCCCATGTTGTTTCTGTTAATAGCCACAACAATGGTATAAGAAGGTTAGAGAAGATCTGCACACTATTACGTTCATAGATTGGTACAGTTCAACCCCACACTGCAAGAGGCATAATAGACTGTTACAGTAAGCAACATCATGGGTCAGCGGCATGAATTCTTAGCTAACATAAGTTACATAAACATACAAGCAGAAACAGATGCACAGATAAGCAGTGCTAAGAATAATTGTATTACAGCATATCCTCCAGTTGCTGGCGGTACATCGGATTCTGAAGCATCGCTGCAAAATAATTCTCACGTCACCATATAAAACAGAAAATAAACTCCAATTTATGTGATACTTAAGTGTTTTAACAAATTCACAGGAGCATACACTTGAATGAATCTGGGTTCCTCATCTCCTCAGGCAAGTAACTGCAACATGTGAAGAAATAAGCATCGTTAAAAATACTGAAGAGATATAAGTTACACTTTAATTTTATATTTTTATGACATACACACAAGAATAATTTCATACTACCTCCGTCCCAAAATAAGTGTCAACTTAAGTACAACTTTGTACTAAAGTTAGTATAAAGTTGAGACACTTATTTTGGGACGGAGAGAATATTACTGAAACTGGCACACACATATGTTGTCCACTATATGGGAGGCAATGCCAGTACGACCACCTCACTAAGCCTTGATCGCAACGCTGAAAAAACACTAATGCAAATTACATATTTATTTTAAGTTATCGATTTACATCCATGCGGAACTAATCTACACACAAGCAGTTGTCCACCTATAGATTGATGCCAACTAAACTAGTTAAATTCGGTAATGAATTCTTCATCTGCTAATAAAAATGTTTATTTTAGCATAATAATCCTTAATCATCCTTGTCATCCAGAAAATGAATACACAAAGAAGCCCTCTACAGACGGGAGTACCACTTGTGCCATATTGAACACAGATGTTGTGATTCGTTAAACCATATAGAACCAACTGGACTCATATATACTCCCTCCGTCCCAAAATAAGTGTCTCAAGCTTCGTACAACTTTATACTAGAGCTAGTACAAAGTTGAGACACTTATTTTGGGACGGAGGGAGTAGATCAGAAACCCATTTGGGCCACAAGCAGCCACACAAAACAGGAAAGGACCTAGCCACTTACATAGGTGTGCTGGGTCCCAGCTGGCGCCTAAGGTGCTACATGCAACATGATAGATTGGGTGTGCAGATAGCCAGCAGGACTTATTGAGCCTTACAACCAAATGGTGAATGCATCTACTAAGGAATGAAAATATTAAGGGAAAACATGGCACAGAGTGTTCTAAAGGCATTAGGTGCTACGCAGGTGGTGCCTAGAGCCTAGTCACAAGCTAGTCATAGGGAGTGGGGCCTAGTGCCTAGGTGGGCAACAGAGACACATTTTACAAGAGTGAGCACAAGATGTAAAGTTGAACTTGGTTGCAAACTTACGGGTAAACCATCTTCTGCACAGCTGGGTCTTCCATCATTTTCTCAATTGTATCAATAGATAGCATAGGTCCTGACTTACCTGTACAGCATAATCAGAATCAATTTAGTTCATTTGTACACACATGGAAACAACTGACAAAAAGAATATTACAACATCATTTTACGAAAATACAGATGAGCGAATAAAATACAAATCCTAAATTTGAGAAGTAGATAAATGTGCAATTACTAACTGGATTCAGTTGTCCAGGTAGAGGGATCTTCACTCGGCTTAAAAGCAGCACCATTTGTAGGAATCTTTAAGAACCATCCGACAAGTATTAATTACAACAAATTGTACAGGGAGCCTATTACCAAGCTTCTGAAGGAAACTTACTTGTTCAGTATCACCCTTCGTTTCACTTTCAGTGCTATCACTTTTTACACCTACCGTCTGCAATGAAGATTGAAGCTCCTTCTGTTTTTGCAACTCTTCGGGAGAAACATCAACGAAGGCTGCACGCATTTTGTTAACAAAAACACAATCAAATACAGATGCCAAATATCTGAAGAATATGATGCTAAGCACTATTAAGAAAAGAAGCAGCACAGTCAAGCCCATTCAGATCATGTTCACGCTCATTAGTGGTGCGTGTTTATTTCCTAATGTTGTGCTACAAGAGGAGCCCAGAAATAGGACCGCAGAAATATAAATTAAGTGCATCAAGAGGTATAAATTCAGCATGTTATAGACAATTTGGCACATAGAAGATCCCATTCGCCACTCAACTGTAGTTGGAGGGGAAAATTTCGGACATGAAAGGTCGTACCAAATTTCTTTGAAGGCTTCGATGTTTCTGCCACATCAGCTGCTTCCGAAGATCCAGTTGCTGCCACATCAGTAGCTGAAACATCAACAGTTGCACCTTTTGGGGTATTTTTCCTTGGTCCTGAGTATGGGTAACTACTTGGTGCCGTGGAACCTGCCTGTGGTGGCATGGAGAATGGGAATGGCGAGTTTGCACCAAATGTGTTTGGTGGTGCCTGGGTCATCATCGACTTGAATGCTTGTTCCATTGCATATTTCTGCGACAAATCAGTAACACATTAAAACGGGAATAGGCACTAGGCAGGCAAGTAAATGTTGGTCATATACAGCTAAATACAATTTTCTTTAAGTTGATCAACCAGGACTAGCCCTCGTGGCCTTTGTTTAAAGAAGAGGAAACTTGTGCAGCGGGTAGAGCCTCAAACGCGGGCGGCAAGGCTAGAGACACCTACTCAAGCTAGCAACATATGCTAACACGCAGCTATACGAGAAATACCGTAAAGGCAACAGCAAAGTGTATATGACCAAGGCGACAAACAGAATATTGAATTACTTAAAGCCATGCAGCAACATACTAAGCCATGCAGAAAGGGATTTATCATCATATCATTTAACGAAATTTGGTGCTCAATGTCAATGAAAATTAAATCTTAAAAAATTCTTTAACATGAAAAGAAAAATAACTGGCCATCAAAGTAAAGCACATTGACACCCTTATCGGGCAGAAACAAATCTCTGAAACAGCAAAGTGAACTGGTATAATACAAGGTTAAGCAGGTTCAAGCAGAAAACGGCTCAACAATTTTACCTCCCTGACTCATGCCCTATTATACAAAGGTACACAATGGGTCATTCTGAGGAACACTGTGCAAATGATTGAGGATACATACTCTTTCTGGAGTGCAGAAACAAAGAATAACTGTGAGCTCACCTTTACCATCGAAGAGACCTGATAAACCAACCACCAAGTATTAATTTACGAAGAGAAGATATGCACAAAAATAAACTAAAGCATAACAAGAAGCAGAATTTCGCACCATGGAAAATGCCGCAGATAATGCTACACCAACGCCAATCCAGAAAACAGGTGAACCACTGCATAGATTTTGGAACTCGCCATCATGGGAAGGTAAATTTGAGAACAGGAAATGCAGGAAAAACAAAGAGATGAACTCACATATATGATGAAGGAGGCGGCATGGGAGGCACGGTGCCAGTTCCCGTCGATGTATTCTCGGTGCTGGTTGAAGACGATATGCTTGCAAGTCCCTTTGTGTTAAATCCATCTGAAACCAATGTAGCAAACAGCATATAGTATGTAAAAATAAGAACAAGGAAGATGCTCACAAGAATATCAAAATGGGTGCAAACCAAAGCAAATTAACATACGATACTTATCAGGTAGTACTGAAACTGATGTAGCAAACAGCATACAGTATGAAAAAATAAGACCAAGTGATGCTCACAAGAATATCAAAATGGGTGCAAACCAAAGCAAATTAACATACGATACTTATCAGGTAGTACTATAAAAAAAATATGGATGGATGAGGTGCGCATTATCTACTTAACAAGTAGTATGTCAGAGACACGGATGGATAAGCTGACAATTCCCAATCTCAAGCTATCATGCGCCCTTGCTGCAAATACAAATAGGAGAACTTTGTTGCGGATGCACGATGCAACAAGGTCGACTTCTCAGCCGTGGATCTAGCTCACGAGAAGTACAGCTCGGAGTCAAGTGCCACAAGCAAACTTTGGCCGCTTGCTCCTTCCTAATCAAAGAGCGCATCGGGGGTCGCATCGCATCGCATCGAAACACAGCACAATTCACACGGAGGCGACAGAACAAGGCGGTCCCTCACCGTTCCTAGATCCGCGGGACGCGGCGGAGACGACGAGCCTGGTCCGCCTGGCCCCCCTCCGCCCGGCGGCAGCGGAGAGCGGCGCCGCCGTGAGGGGCCGCGACGGGCGGCTGGCGGCGGAGAGGAGGGGCAGGCGGGGGGACGCGGAGCAGGAGGAGGCGAGGACGAGGCTCTCCATCCCGGGCTGGGGGAGGCGACCTTAGCTCCACTCCGGTCTCTGGGTCACGAGGCCTTGTTGCTCTCGCCTCTGGCTGGCTGGCGCTAGGGTTTTGGGTTTGCGTGCGGAGAGGCCGGACTGGATGGCGAAACCAAAGCCCCTCCCCACTCTCGCCTTTCGCTGTAGGGGTGGTTCGCGAACATGCAGGCTGTAGTAACGTAACAGGGCAGGGAGAGCAACATCTATCCACTCGTACAATACAAGCGGGGTTTCACTCTGCACTTTCGCTGGAAGAAAGACGAGATTACAACATTCTGCACCTTGGAATTCCCACGCTTGGAACTTTGATCGTATGCATTCAAAAGAGAAGTTGGACCTTTGATCTAATTCTCACAAGCACCTTGCAAAAATGATATTGATACACCAAAAGTTCATTTTTCGCGCACCGGGTTAGCAGAGTTTGCTGACATAGACGAGTGACGAGATCTGGACATGGAATAGGGATCATGAAAACTTGGAAAATCAAAAATCTGCATACATCTTTTTTATTTGAGAGAGGCATACACCATCTCAATATCCCTGATTCAACACCGACCAGTAAATAACTACCAGCTTGAGTCATTACATAGTTACAGATTACAGTGGAACACACAAAAGGGCACAGATTGCCATCAGCCTGCCTGAACCAAGGTATTTCTCCTTTTTTGGCAGGACAAAAATTCAGTAAATATAATGGGCTACATTAGCCTCTCCTCTCGTGATTATGCATAGCAGAATGGCCATTCTGATGTCTAAGTATGCTTGCTTGTCATATGCGGATATACAGATATTTTCACCATAGAAGCGGAACCATCATACAGGAACCTAGGGAATATATTTATGCAAGAGAGGTGCGTGCATCATCCACTGAAAATGATGCAAGTTGAAAACAAATGTCAAATATTACACAGCCCTAAGCTTTTGCTTGTTGAGATTATAATATACGCATCTTCATATTTGCTGCTCCTTCGCTCTCTTACGAGCCAGTGCTCGTTCTCTAGCAGCGGCAAGTGCATCGTTACTCCTCTTGTAGTGCTCGTCGGTGATTGGTGCTGGTTGAGTATTCTGGAGAGCCTGTGAAGCAGATGTGGAAATATCTGCCTCTTTCTCAGTAGATCTAACAGCTGTTGAATCTTTTGATCCAGTAGTTGCAGGTTCTGCCACGCTGCTACTTCCATGAGCCTTCTCTGATCCTACACTGGATTCCCTCCTGCGCTTAGGAGAACGACTGGATCCTTCGGCATCAGACTTGCTACCTTGAATATCTTCTACTTTATTTTCCAACTTTTCAGGTTCTGTAGTTTCTGTACCCTCATGTGTACGTGCACCGAAAGCAACATTCTTAGCAAGCCCAAAGTAAAAATCACTCAAGTCTTTCTTTTTAGTTACCTACATAAAAACAGATAAAATAAATCAAATCAGGTAGCCAAAAGACAAGATAACTGTGAAACATTAGATATAATATGTTTCCTTTGCAAGGAAGATAAACTTATGTACAAACCAGCTTCTGTTGCATTATTAATCTTGTGAACAAAGTTAATACAGATTACTCGGAGGATGTTTGTGTAAGCACAAGCCAGCGTGTCACACTTTTGCATGATCGGGAAAAGGTAGAAAGTGAGGACAATCCTTAAGAATGAGGGGGGAATAAAATACTACCTCTGACCCATAATATAAGACATTTTTAGAAGCTAACATAGTTTGCAAAAACGTCTTATATTGTGGGAGATGGAGGGGGTAGAACGTAAGGGGAAATGAAATTATAAAGTGGTACAGCGCAGAATTCAAAGGTACCATTGTACCAACGCCCTTCGATCTCCAACTCTTCTGGCTATACAAATGGCACAGCCACACAGCACACTTGCTTGATCAGACAAAACGGCACATTCAGACTAAGAGTTTAATCATCATCACACACGATTATCCGACTCTTTCAAATTTCCATGCATACTTTGAATATACAGACCAACACTAGTAGCTACATGGTCATACTTCTGACAGAACTAAGAATGGTATGCCGTACCATATCATTATCATATACGAGCAAAGTAGCACAAAATGTGCAACTTAAAAAAGCATATAAACTAAGCATGAAGATAAGTGGCATATGTATAAGAAATTAAGAACAATGTATATAATGATAAACAAGTGAGCAAAACTTACATCATCCCTTTCTTCTTGAAGCTGCCGTCGTCTTTCTTCCTCTAGCCATTTTTTCTCCTCTTCAAGTTTCTTCCTGTAGGCAGATGTTACAAACTTGTCCTTGTCAGCAAACAGGTGATCTTCCTTGCTCCTCTCTTTATGAAGCTTCCTCTCATACACTATGTCCTGTTCTCGTTTACGTTGTTCTGCTTTCTCCTTAAGTGCTTCAATGTACTTTGACTGCAAAAACAAAAGCATGGAACCAGGAACCTAAACAGTTAGATGCCCCAGTAAGAGATCCAAATATATGTGTCCATTTTAGCTTGCGTTATGTGATTCAGATTAGTAGTGAGATTTGTTGCATTTCACATTCTACATTCTGTGCTTGTCTCTGCATAGATGTCTATTACACCTTTAACAAAACCAACAACCTCACTACACCAACGAAGAACCATAAACATACCCGAGGCCATTATACAAACCAACCATGAAGGACAATTTCAGTTAGTCCTAAGCTACATGTTTGGCCTTCAATTATGTCTCAAAAATTATAAGGCAGATGATCTCTACCTTTTACGTTAAAAAAATGTCATGTTCCAAACATTTATCTGGCAAAACTAGCAGGAACCAATCACCAAGATAGACGCCATTTCTCAAATAACTATCTCAGGCTGATGTTTCTTTCCAGCAAACAGACAAACAATTATCTGGAAATTGCTCCTTACAAAATTAAAACTTGAGTGCCCCGGATCAAACTGTTATGGCCGGTTTAGCTAGGCCCACCGGGCAATCTAAGCCCACAAGTTATCTTAGGTTAATTCTTATGCAAGTTATCTTAGGTTAATTCTTATGCAAGTTATCTAGGTTATAAATATAGGCTGTAAGACTCTTTTTGGAATTAAGCAATAAGAATATTATTATCCCTATTGCCTGGCTCCCAGAGGAGCCGGAACCCTAGCCGCCGCCGCCATCCTCCTCCTACGCGACGGCGCCCAGCCGCCGGCGCGCCCGCTCATCGCCGCGCCCTCCTCCATCCTTCCCCTACAACCTACGGAGCAGGTCTTGTAGGATCCCTGGTTCTACCAATTTGGTATCCAGAGACTCGGGTTCGATCATGTCGTCATCAACACCCACACCGCCGTTGCCCATCATCACCACCGCCCCGATGACCACTGCCGGGTCCCCAACGCCGCCGGCCCCCGTCACTTCCGCGCCGCCGACAACCTCCGTCTTCACGCCGGAGGAGATGACCAGCACCCTGCGGGACCTCGTGATGGCCGTCCAGGGCATCTCCCTGTACTTGGCCGGCCCGCACACCACCCCGCCGGCTGCGCCCCCCGCCTACAGCCACCCGGCGACGCACTGGCCGATCCAGAACGCATCGGGCCCGAGCGGGACGCCCCTGCTGCCGTTCC
>NC_057799.1:394929052-394952523 GCF_018294505.1 Triticum aestivum
CGCAGTGGCTGCACTGGCCCGCGCCGGCCCCAGCCGCGCCAACCGTGCCGCCCGCGCCGGTCCAGCTCCCACCGCCGCCGCCCAGCTCCGGACCGGGCCAGTCCACACCGGGAGGACTTCCGATCCAGCAGGTCCGGTTTCCGCCGTCACCGTCCCCGATCCCGGCCTGGCTAACCGGGACGTCGCCACCGCCAGTTTACACAAGAGGCCCGGGACCCACCGGTACCCACGCTGCAGTCTGGGGCCTCGTCCGGCTCCGCGGGGGCCTACGACGGCCTCCCCACCGTTGACCGGACGCCGTCATCATCACTGCTCCGCACCGCCGAGCCGGTCAGCCATGGCGCGCCGACCCAGACGCCGCCACGGTTCGCCAAGATCGATTTCGCCACTTATGACGGCACGGAGGACCCGCTTAACTGGCTCAACCAGTGTGAGCAGTTTTTCCGTGGCCAGCGCACGCTCGCGTCGGAGCACACTTGGCTGGCATCCTACCACCTCCGCGGTGCAGCCCAGACCTGGTACTACGCCCTCGAGCAGGACGAGGGCAGCATGCCCCCTTGGGAGCGCTTCCGCGAGCTCTGCCTCCTTCGCTTTGGGCCTCCGGTTCGCGGGAGCTGCCTGGCGGAGCTCGGCCGCCTTCCCTTCACCTCCACGGTGCAGGACTTCGCCGACCGTTTCCAGGCCGTGGCATGCCATGCGTCGGGAGTGACGGCGCAGCAGCGGGCCGACCTCTTTGTCGGTGGACTTCCGGATCACATCCGCATGGACGTGGAGCTTCGGGGACCCCAGGATCTCCAGTCGGCCATGTACTACGCCCATGCGTTCGAGCGCCGCGCGGTGGCCATCCAGCAGGAATCACCGTCCCGGACCGCTGGGTCGCTACCCGGGCCGGATTCCGCGCAGGGTCGGCCTGCGCAGGCTTCTGCGGCACCCCTCGCCGCGACCGCGGCGCGCCCGTTCCGCCGGCTCACCTCAGCCGAGCTACTCGAGCGTCGCCGCCAAGGGTTGTGCTTCAACTGCGACGAGCCCTACACGCCCGGCCATGCCTGCCCGCAACTCTTCTACCTGGAGATTGCAGACTACATTCCGGAGGACGCCGTCGCCGCCGACCTGGCCGCCCCAGCTGTCGAGAAGGTGTTTGACGCTGGTTGATCGCCTCGAGGAGTTTCGCAAGCGCTTCCCCACCTTACAGCTCGAGGACGAGCTGTTTGTGCAGGCGGGGAGAAGTGTTATGGCCGGTTTAGCTAGGCCCACCGGGCAATCTTAGCCCACAAGTTATCTTAGGTTAATTCTTATGCAAGTTATCTTAGGTTAATTCTTATGCAAGTTATCTAGGTTATAAATATAGGCTGTAAGACTCTTTTTGGAATTAAGCAATAAGAATATTATTATCCCTATTGCCCGGCTCCCAGAGGAGCCGGAACCCTAGCCGCCTCTAACCCTAGCCGCCGCCATCCTCCTCCTACGCGACGGCGCCCAGCCGCCGGCGCGCCCGCTCATCGCCTCGCCCTCCTCCATCCTTCCCCTACAACCTACGGAGCAGGTCCGGTAGGATCCCTGGTTCTACCACAAACACTAAGAAACTGGACACGAACCAGCAACAACGTTACACCTCGCCGTGGTATATAATCTCCAGTGTATCCAATTAAGCGTAAATGAACCAGACGAGGCGCCCCTAAAAAATTGCATTGGTGCAGGACGGATAATTTACCTCGCGAACAACCTTGGCCTGCATCTTGGGCCGAGTGGCCTTCTCCTTCATATCATCGTACACCTCATCATAGGCAAACACCGAGGGATCCTCCTCCATCGCCTTCTTCTGCAGTTCCTCCACCTGCACGGTCACACCACAACGCAAAGAAGAAATCAACCATCTAATGGCCCGACAACAGAGAAAGGAGAATGCACAGCATGATTTCCAGTGGTGGAGCCAGGGTTGGAGCAGATACCGGGCTCAAAGTTTAAGCGCTTATAACTAACCCATAAAGTACCCCTTGTCATGTCATGAAAAACTATAGCTCAATTGCACAGCTACGGTAGAATTGAAATCGAAGTTTAAAGATCCAACAAAATAGATAAAACATGACCAAAAATACAAATAGTGATACAAGAATACAAAAGATGGTACTACCAAAACAATGAGTTCCTAAAGCCGACGCCATCGACAATATTATTCGGACTGAGTTGAGCATAAGCTTGATTGGTTGGTTACAGGCACCGGTGGATAAAATCTCTTCATCGTCTACTTATATAACTTGACATCGATACAAAATGCACCAATTAATTAATTGTTTTTTTAGGGAATTACTTAATTGTTTAATTCAAGACATAAAAAACAAAAAGTGATGCGTAGCAGCATAGCAAAATACAAATTTGCTTATGCCCTGCTCGGGCACTACCAACGCAAGCGGCAAATCCAGGAGCAGCACCTGTGCATCCGCGCGAGTCAGGGAGCAGCGAGCTCGACCAACAGGCTCGGCTCGGTTCCTCTAGAATCAGGGACTGGCCGGAAGACGAGGGATCGGCGCGGCAGCCAACAGAGGCGGGGAGCAATGGCACAACACGGCAGGATAGCAGAGGGAGACAACCGCGAGGCGGTGCGGCAGAGAGAGAGAGAGAGGACGGAGCGAAAGCGCAGCGGCGGCGACCGGCGGGGGCTGCGTGGGGCAGTGAGGCGGGGCAGGGAGCAGTATAAGGGCTCGTGCAACCGAGGGCATGGGATCCGGATGGCTGCTTACCTTCTCGAGGGCGCGTTTCTTCGATGACTGTCGGAGGATGTCGGCCTCCACATCGTCATCGCTGTCGTCGGCGAAGGCCGCCAGGGGGCGCGCCGGAGGTGGCGGTCGAGACGACGAGGAGGCCGCCGGCTTTTTGCGGAGCTGCAGCCCGTACCTCTGCATCCCGGCGTCAGTGGCGAACTGTGGACACGACGCGGAGCAAACCCTAGCCTGCGAATTTCGGTTTCGCCCCAACTGTGGCAGCTCGGAAGGGGAGCCGCGGCGCGACAAGGACCAGGCGAAATAGAAAGTTTTACGCTTCCTTGGACAGATAGCGGTGACCCTGGGCATAGGACGCCTTCGAATTGGAGAGACGGGGTACATATTATTTTGACCTTTTCTAAAAGAGCTTGAGATTAAACTTCAACGGAAATCCCATAAGAGCATCTCTAGCAGATCCCGCAAAATGTCCGACCGCTATAATAACCACCGTTTTACGGGATCGGAGAGAAAAATCGCCCTGCATAGGTCTTGGAAAAAAATTAGGAGAGCGGTATATTTCAGCCCTCCTACCGCATATGCTCAGTCCTTCCCCGGATTTACCGATTCCCCCATCTCTCGCGCAAGTTAGCGGGAGGGACATTTCTGCTACTTGCTTCCCACCTTCCCTCCCCTCGCCGCCGCCGCCGATCTCCTCGACCCCGCGCCTTCTCGCATCATCACGCCCCCAATTGATGGCATGGAGAACCCACGGTAATCGCCCGTCGGTTTTCATGCCTCGCATACCCTATCGTTGCTGCCTCGACCTTCTGTGCCTCCCACGGCCGGCTTCCTCATCGTCGTGCCAACTTCTCTCGCCGCCGGCATGAAGCAGAAGCGGTAGGGCAACCACATCGTCCATGGAGTCGTCTCAGCCGTCGCGCCAACTTCTTCCGCCATACTCCCTCGTGGACGGGCGCCTCCTCCACCTCCTCCGGTGGACGGACAAAATCATAGGCCGATGGCCCGAGGAAGAAGGTGGTGGCAGCTCGAGGACGGGCGCCTCCTCCCCCCAAACCAGTGGCCCATGTACCACGCGATCCCGGCCACTCCACCGGCATCCACAACATGTTCGAGGAAATGCCGGAGAGGTAAGAAAAAATTCCCTTTCAACCAGTGCGTGCAGAATTCGGTTCGTTTGCTTAGTGTTTTGGCCTTTGGATTTTGTAGTTATGTTCATACATCATATGTGGATTTGCTGGAGGAGAACAATGTGAACATATGAGTGCTCCACTTGACGCATTCAATTCGGGCATGGGAGCTGAGGTCGAAGCCGAGGTGGAAAAGGGGAGTGACGGCAATGATGATGTAGAAGAGTTTGAGGAGGAGGAGTTCCATGCTAGCCAAGCAAAATTTGGAAAATGAACCCGGAATTACACGGGGATGGAGGATCTTTATTTGGTGAGAGCTTGGGAGAGTGTGTCACTTGATGCGGTGGCCAACAAAGAATATTGACAATACATCAAGGACAAGTAGCATAAGCTCATGTCGATCCCATTCGGCCGCTCATTGAAATCACTCCAACGCTGGTGGGATGTGATAAACGACTCAGAGCAAACCCTGGCCTTCGTATTTTGATTTTGCCCCAACTGTGGCAGCTCGGAGGGGAGCCGCCGCGCGACAAGGACCAGGCGAGATAGAAAGTTGCACTTCCTTGGATGGATAGCGGTGACCCTGGGCCTAGGATGTCTGCCTTTGAATTAGAAAGGCGGGCTACAGATTATTTTTACTTTTTCTAGAAGAGCCCGAGATCTCTATTCCGGGGGAGTACGTAGTCGTTTCGTTTCGTTTCGTTTCCCATCGATCGAAGCCTCTTCCCCACCTACGTCTCCTTCCCTCCCCACCGATTTTTTTCTGTCCAACATCAAACCGGTGGACAAAAAATCCAGAAAAACCCACGCACAAAGTTTGGAAAGCTTCGTATCACCTGTAATTTTCCCGACACTTGATGTGCGACCACGCAGATGCATGAAGCCATTAATTAGGCGTCTAGTAGACATGACATCTAATTGGGCCCCCATAGTATTGTGCATGAATCCACTTATCCACCGGGCAAGCCACTACCATGTCGTTCGCACGCCCCACTCAGCATTTTTACAATCAGAAAACCACTAGCAGTTCACTCCTACTCGTCCCCGGCCGTCATTTAACATTACAGGTTACGGCAGTTCGCTCCTAGTCGTTCCGTCCTTTCACATTACAGCAGTTCCACTAATCCTGACCCTCCTCGCAAATCCATGGTGTCCCAAATCTCCATGATCGGCGGTGATTACAAGGTTAGAACCATTACCGGCGATGAGTTAAACGTCATCTACACCCGTTCTTCCGCGACGGTGAAAGGATGTCTTGCTTGCTTCATACGCATGTTTGAAAAGTTAAATGGTGATGAGTGGGTTGCAGGGCTAGATGTTGAGTACACCACAGTCCTAGGAAAAGAGAAGAATCTAAAGGAGGAATAGAGGAAGAAGCCCGCCGTGATCCAGGTTTGCGTGCATAACTTGTGCTTGGTCTACCACATATCCATGCCGACATTGAGTGCGAGGATTTTAAGAACTTCTTCGCGGGCAGCAAAGTCAAATTTGTTACTGTAGACTTTACAAACGACAGAAGAGTCCTGGATCGGATAGGCCTCGCTGTAGGCCAGGCCTTCGACCTCCCGAGGAATGGGCTGGTGTCCTTCCGTCAGCCTTCAATGCTAACTCTGGCAGCAGCCATGGTTGATCCTTCATACGGTAAACTGACGAAATATCCGCCCAAGTTTTATCTTGCATGAGGAATGTACTAGATAGAGACCACATCCAGTATGCTGCAGTGGATGCCTACCTTTGTTTCAATATCTATAAGGGTTGGATGAAGAGCGAGAGCCAAGTGTACGGTTGAAGCAAAGAAGTATCGGCCAAGAGGAAGAGGGACAAGGACGAAGTCAAGCACGTGGACGAGGAGTCCGAGTAAGGTGGCAGTGTCGTTGCTCATGGTGGTTCTAATGTAGTGTCTACCGGATTAGTTGCTTAGTTTAATTTCAGGGTGCTTAGTTTTACTTGAGGGGTGTGTTGTGCTAAGCCTCCAACGGAACTATGCTATACTCCTTCTCGTTACTTTAACTCTTTCAGTACGTACATTACTAGTATTTCTTACAATTCATCTTGTAGTTGGTAGTACTATCACTCGTTTCTTCACATTATATACATACTATATATGATATGGCCAACATCATATTGGCTATACTATAACCACGCTCTAAGCATGGCACATACGCAAAACACTTAAAATGATATAATTAATTAAAAAAACTTAAATGAGAGAAGTTTACCCAAAGCATGAAGGAGTTTAGTTGTCAAAGAATTAAATACGCATGCTAATTTCTTTAATAGACTTTAGCACCCCATCTAAGCACGTACTAGCTTTTTTAATAGTACTATATGCATAATTTGGCGACCAGGGCTCTCTATATGTACCATATTTTTTCATTAATTTCATCTTGCTAGTTTTGCTCCATGGCGCAATCCATCGATACTAGTACTACTCCCTCCGTCTCAGTTTATAGGGTGTGCACGTAGTTGTAGGTCATCCTTTGACTAACTAAATATGAGTTATATGTCACAAAAAATATATTATTGGATTATTAAGCGCATGTAGTTTCTAGACATATATTTTTCATCACATATAATACATATATAGCTAGTTAAATTCTCAAACTAGAACGACGTGCATGCCCTGTAAACCGAGAAAGAGGAAGTACTGTACAAAAGTACATTTAAAAGGCTAGAGGGCGGGGCAGTCTCGCTTGGTCGGTTTCACGAGAGGAGAGGGCCTTTGTGATTTGACGGCTCATTACTACTGGAAGGTGGGCCTTGTGATTTGACTGCTCGTATAAATGTTGCCGACGACCTCAGGAGGAGCAAAGAAACGTGTTGTATACTCAAGTTTTCCACTGGAGTAGGACTAGTACGACGAAGGAGCGCGAAACACGGCAGCCCAGTGCGATATGGCGATCCCACAGCGCCGCTCATCGTTAGCATTGTTTTATTTGTGCCTCGCAGAGAACGCGACACATGCGGCGAAACACCCGAAGCAAAAGAAGAAACACAAGAGCAAAAGAAGAAGGAAGATTGCCCCCGCCCAAAGAAAGAAGGAAGACGTAGACACAAGTCTGGGGCACTGCTCTCTCCTTCATGAAGAGTTGACCGCGGAGTCCTAACTGCTTCTTCATCGCCTCCACGACCTTTATCTCCTCGCTTGTCTCCTCCGCCATCTTCTTCATTTTGTCTATGACGCGGGATTTCTCAACGCGAGCCTTCATCATCTCTTCCACGGCCGCATTACGTACCTTGACAGCAGCCAGGTGCTCGATGCGGAGCTTCGCCAACTCCTCCTTCTGTTCCATGACGAGGGCGTGCAGCATCTTCACCGAGGAACTACTCTTCTAATGCAGCTTCTTCCAGCCGGCGTTCTCCTCCTTCAGCAGGTCGAGCTCGTGGCGGAGCTTCGCCTTGTCCTCCTGAAGTTGCAGGATTTCGTCGTTCACCTTCTTACCCGAGGCAATGCTCTCCTTCAGCTGCATCACCAAGCCGGCGGTCAACTCCTCCCGCTTACTGAGCTCAGCAGGCATGTCCTCGAGGCTCTCCTTCAGCAGCTCCACCAAGCCATCGATGAACTCCTTCTGCTTATTGAACTGATCGGGCATGTCGTCAAGGGATAACGACTCCAGCATCGCCAGCTCAGCATGTTCGCCTCCGCGGCTAGGGCGCTCCTGCGAGCCCTCGCCTGCCCATGAGTGATCTTTCGAGGTCTCTGTGAGGCGGTGAGCCCTCTTTTTTTCGTGGCCTTGGTCGCCGCTCCCTTGCTACGAGTAGTTCTCGACCTAGAGCTCTGCACACCGGCCATGGCAAGGATGGGCGAACAAGGAGGATATAATAAAAACTTTCATGAAGATCATTGGACAAAATAAACTTGATTCATTGTAATAGTTTTGAGATATGATGATGTGATATGTGAGTCATGTTGATGAGTAATTATGCTCTAGTAAGAATACTGGTGTTAAGGTTTGTGATTCCCTATGCAAGCACGAAAGTCAATAGTTATGCAATGAAATTACATCCTACTTGTGGTGCAATATTTGGTGTTAATTATGCTTAATACTCACTTATGAGGTTTTTCGTTTCTTGGTTGGTCGCTTCTCAATCAAAATGCTAGCCTTCATTTTGCACCAAGTATGATCACTACTTAGGCATCCAAAATCCTTTAAACCAGTTTTGCCACATGAGTCAACCATACCTACCTATATGTGGTATTCTTTTACCGTTCTAAGCAAATTTGTATGTGCCATCTCTAATTTTCAAAATAATTTTTTTTTGTGCTCGTACCGCTCATGAAATGGTAGGGGGTGGCTAATATATTTCCATGCTAGATATGTTATTCTCAAGATGAGTGTTTATTCACTTGTCATTCACTGGTGTGCGTCGGTCCTAAACAAACCGTTTAAAATCCCTTTACGCGACAACATTTGGAACCGTCTCCAAGTGAGTGTGGGCGATAGGGGGGTCCTTCCCACACGACCCAGAAACCGTTGGGGATATGCCCTCCTGGCACACACGTTCGGCAAAATGAGTTCGTGTGCGACCGGCGAGCGCTCAAATACGGAAATACGTACAATAGAGATATAATATAATTATACGGCGAAATTGTTTCCGGTCGCAAGTACATCCCACATAGTCAGTCCCCGCTAAACGTTTCCGTTCGTATGCATATCCCACACAGTCAGGAAAACGTTTCCGTTCACAGGTATATCACACACAAATTTTTCCGTTAAATCGTTTGCGTTATTGAATGTATCACACATAGTCCATAGAAGAAACTGTGTGGCAAAGGCTGTCATCACACACAGTTTTTATGTGGTAAACGTTTTCGCAAGGTGGCCTAACACAAACAGTTTTCAAGAGAAAGTCGTGTGTGATTGTTCATTGATCCAACACGGTTTATTCCTAGAAACTGTGTGTGTTGCCTGAGGTCATCGCCCACGGTATTATTTCAACAACCGTTTGCAATAGCAAAACCCAATTAGCAGGCTGATTTGCCATTAGCAGGCTAATTATCTGATTATTCATAATCCATTTATTAATCTAATTGACATTTCATATTAAGCACACAATATATTTCATTTTCATATTAAGGAAGCAAAATTTCATAATTGAAATACATCAGAGTACAACATGATATAGCTTCAGCACTCAGCTACCCCATTACACAACTGCACCAGCAACAAGTTCCACATGCAACATGTAGAACCTTTCGAAATTAGCATCATAGATGGTATATCAGATGCATCTCATCTGGAAAACTGCTGAAGCGGAAGGCGAATATTGAGCCTTCATTTATGTTGAAGGTCTTTGCAACTTTAGGCCAGTGCCTGTGGATGATTGACCGTCCGTCCTTCGTCCTCTTCAGGAACACTTCAATATTGAACCATGGGTGTTGTATGAAAACCTTCCTCGCCTCCTGGCCATAGAGGTGGTTTGAGAGGTAATCATCAGTGAACTGCTTTGGAAAGGCCCAAAAACAAGGATGTGCATAAATATCTTCTCTATATTGAAAATGGGGCAAAGGAATAAAAAAAGGCAAGGTATAATAGTTAGTACCATCTTGTAGTGAACTGATGTATTCTTCATTGTGCGGACAAAGATCTTGTTGTTTTTTGTCGCTAATTTCTTTATCCTAACAATCTTTCTGAGTTTCTTGATTTGATTGATATTCATGGACAACTCATTTCCCCATATGCAAAAAGGGTCAAACAGTGGGTCAAAACCTCTTACAGCAGGACCTACATGTGCAAGACCAGATTGTTAAAAACCAAAATATTAGAATGGTTCCTGCAATTGCACAATAATGTGCTATTAGACAACGGACCATGCACGTGCTAACCTCGATTGTAAACCTCAGTGCTTCTCATTGTTTCCCTGCAACACATATAAGGTAGTTAGCCATTAGGTTAGGTAAATGTTCGCATGCTATCAGTAAAATATGTTGATGAAAAATAAGCACATTGCAGATTCATCAGATTAATTCAAGCCACACGGAAAACCCATTTACCCAAACCAAGCATGATTAAGAACTAGGAAATATAGCACTTGTATATGTTTCTCGTGTATTAAGTGCAGCCAAATTTGATTTATTCCTCACATGCACAACAATACAAAATTCTATCCACGACAATTGGACATTGCATTGTAGAATTGAACCAAGCAGTTAACTAAACACCACAATAAATGAACCAAACATTAACTGAGCACCACATTGCATAATATAACATACTCCTAATGGAAGACCAGACAGTTAACCAAACAGTTAACTACAGCCAATTGTAGCAATTGTATTTGTTTCTCATGTATTTCCTACAGCCAAATTCAATTTATTCCTCACATGGTATACAATAACAGAATGCACCCACAATTTTGTAAAGATAAATTCAATTTATTTCTCACACGGAAGACAATACAAAATTCCAGCCTGAAAAATTGAAAATTACATTTGCAGAATTGAACCAAACAGTTAACTGAAGACGACAACTAATTAATAAAACAGTTAATAAGTGAGCACCACACCGTACGACATATAGAACATATACACTAGAGCAACAGATTGCATGGTAAAATTAGATAGCACAATTCACTAGAATTTGTGAAGGAAAGGCAGGAGCAGCACACGAACGGATAAACTGAGCATGCTTAACCAGCGTAGCTAGCAAATGGCAAGGTGCTCCTTCAAGATCTAGGGGTCGGCACGAATGGCAGCCATCGCGACCTCATCCGCGCGTGCGGTTGCGATTTGCTTCTCCGCTACCAAATGCTCCTTGAGGTCCTGGCTATACTGCCTGCACCATGGCTTAGGCTGGCTCTTATTTGGTGGAGGGGTCGGTGATTTGGGTGGAAGGTGTCGCGCTCGCGCCGGCGGTCTGGGCTTGTGGGATGTTGAAGGAGGAGGAGGATGGGGGTCGGGTGTGGATTACTTGCCTGGATAGAGGAGGCCGAGCAGCGTGAAGGAGGGTCGCCGACTAGGAGGCGGCGCCGCAAGCAAGGAGTGAAGGTTTCAACTTGGAAAGGAAGGCGGGAAGAGGAGAAATGTGGCTTTTGGTAGGGGGGAGGGGGCGGGGAGTTAGATATTTCCACGGAAGCCGAAAATTTGGAATCGCTTCAGCGAAAAAACTGGCGTGCAAAGTGTCATAAGACATGGTCCCTTATTCGGAACTGTGTACGATATGTGGACATCACAAACGATTCAGATAGCTTAACCCGTGTGTGATGAGTTTGAACGTCAAAAGTTTTGGTTCGAATTTCCATGGTTACAGTGGCCATCCACGTCATTGCATAATTTGGGTACACAAAGGAGACTACAACACACCCACACTTCTTAATCAAGCAAGTTCAGCAATTAAACAGAGCTAGCTGACCTAAACATTACTCTAACAAATTAAAGACCGGCGCTCTTAATTAAACAAAACAAAGAGTACTACTATGGCTGGTGCTCGTCGATCTCCGCCGCCGCCTCCATGTCCAGCTCACGCCCGACGGTCTCCTTGGGATGGGGGTCCATGGCATCCATCGCACCATACTCGGCAAGCATCTCGCCATCCGCGTCCGCCATCACTTTGGAAAAGGCCGCCACGATCTGGGCGTGGGCGGACGTGATCTGGGCTTGGACGGGCTCCGTCATCGCAAGGTACGCGGTGGAGGAATGGACGGCTGCTCGAACGCTCTCGGCGATTGCCAACTCTTCGGCCGTGGGCCGCCGACCGTTGTCGGAGAAGCTTCGTTCGATTTGTGCGGTGACCGCCAAGAGCTGGGCGTGGGCGGCCTCGACATGGTCGTGGGTGGCCTCCATTAGGGCTAAGGCCGCCGCTGCAGAACAGACAGCTGATGTACCACTCTCGCTAGTTGCTATCCCCGAGGCATATGTTGCTGCCGCCACCTGAGAAGCAACAGCGGCCGTTTGGGCTGCCTTTGCCGCCCGGTCGCAGATTGCGGTCGTGCTCATGCACCTTGTTAGCACGCGCATGGCGGCTGCGGCCGCGCTCTCGCCGGAGTGGGCCACCGAAGTTGCCCTCACGACGCGGGTCCACGTGCCCATCTTTCACCCATGACGATTGAACAGTGAAATGATATTTGGGGAGCGAGTTAGTGTGCTTGAGACGCCGGCTGTGGACTGTAGCCGACGCACCTTCTCGCGTAAGCCATAAGCGTACTATACACCGACGGTGCTTCAGGATATTTAGTGTTGCATCTCACATGGTTGCTGACAATAAATTGTGTGCGATCTACTTGATTTTTCATCTTGATTTGAATTACATAATGGGGTCACAGCGGCAATGGACGGTGTTTGAATTGCTAGACCTTTTATCTGGAGTGAACATGCAACTATATGTGTGTCATAAAAGAATTGGAATTATTCAGGGTTCGTTTGAACATTTAATACATTAAATTGGATTTCTAGCCATTTTAGGTGAACAATTCAAATTTGAACTACATGCACATGCTCCAGTGCATATAATTTGGTCGAAAAATCAAATCTGTGTCCTTGGGTGCATGCTTAGGTCCCATGCAAGAAATGGGAATGAATTTCAAACACCATGGCACCGTTGATTGCCGGCAAAACATTGAGATGCCTGGTTTTTAAATTCCAGTAAATCAAAAACTCGTCCGAAATTCATGAAACTTGGCATGCTATCATGGAGCGGCATCAACATGCCGTGGTAAAATTTTTGGCCCATTTGGGGCAGGTTTGGGTATATGCTTCTCACAAACCGGAGCTTCTCACAACAAGCATGATTGGTTTCGGCAGGGAACGTCCCACCTTTGGGGACGAAACGATATCCATTGCCTCTTATTGCTTTCAAATTTTTTCTTGTGTCAACATAGAACAACAGGAGTGTTGTGTGAATTTTTGTGATTTTTCGGGGTTCGTTTGGACATTTTTATGCATTAACTGAGTTTTCAATGCATTTATGTGCATAATTCAAATTTGAACTACATGCACATGCTCGAGTGCATATCAATTGGTCAAAAAATCAAATCTGTGTCCTTCGTGCACGCTTAGGTCCCATGCAAGAAATGGGAATGAATTTCAAACACCAGGGCACCGTTGATTGCCGGCAAAACATTGACATGCCTAGTTTTTAAATTCTAGTAAATCAAAAACTCGTCTGAAATTCATGAAACTTGGCATGCTATCATGGAGCGGCATCAACATGCCGTGGCACTAATTTTGTCCCATTTGGGGCAGGTTTGGGTATATCCTTCTCACAAACCAGAGCTTCTCACAACAAGCATGATGGTTTTCGGTAGGCAACGTCCAACCTTTAGGGACGAAACGATATCCATTGCCTCTTATTGCTTTTAATTTTTTTCTTGTGCCAACATAGAACAATAGGAGTGTTGTGTGATTTTTTGTGATTTTTCGGGGTCGTTTGGACATTTTTATGCATTAACTGAGTTTCCAATGCATTTATGTGCATAATTCAATTTTGAACTACATGCACATACTCCATTGCATATAAATTGGTCGAAAAATCAAATATGTGTCCTTGGGTGCATGCTTAGGTCCCATGCAAGAAATGGGAATGAATTTCAAACACCAGGGCACTGTTGATTGCCGACAAAACATTGAGATGCCTGGTTTTTAAATTCTAGTAAATCAAAAACTCGTCTGAAATTCATAAAACTTGGCATGCTATCATGGAGTGGCATCAACATGCCATGGTAAATTTTTTATCCCATTTGGGGCAGGTTTGGGTATATGCTTATCACAAACCGGAGCTTATCACAACAAGCATGATGGTTTTCGGTAGGGAACGTCCCACCTTTAGGGACGAAGCAATATCCATTGCCTCTTATTGCTTTCAATTTTCTTTCTCATGTCAACTTAGAACAACAGGAGTGTTGTGTGAATTTTTGTGATTTTTCGGGGTTCGTTTGGACATTTTTATGCATTAACTGAGTTTTTAATGCATTTATGTGCATAATTCAATTTTGAACTACATGCACATGCTCCATTGCATATAAATTGGTCGAAAAATCAAATATGTGTCCTTGGTGCATGCTTAGGTCCCATGCAAGAAATGGGAATGAATTTCAAACACCAGGGCACCGTTGATTGCCGGCAAAACATTGACATGCCTGGTTTTTAAATTCTAGTAAATCCAAAACTCGTTTGAAATTGATGAAACTTGGCATGCTATAATGGAGCGGCATCAACATGCCATGGTGCAAATTTTGTCCCATTTGGGGCAGGTTTGGGTATATGCTTCTCACAAACCGGAGGTTCTCACAACAAGCATGATGGTTTTCGGTAGGGAACGTCCCACCTTTGGGGACGAAACGATATCCATTGCCTGTTATTGCTTTCATTTTTTTTCTCGTGTCAACATAGAACAGCAGGAGTGTTGTGTGATTTTTTGTGATTTTTTGGGGTTCGTTTGTACATTTTTATGCATTAACTGAGTTTTTAATGGATTTATGTGCATAATTCAAATTTGAACTACATGCACATGCTCCAGTGCATATAAATTGGTTGAAAATCAAATCTGTGTCCTTTGGTGCATGCTTAGGTCCCATGCAAGAAGTGAGACTGAATTTCAAACACCAGGGCACCATTGATTGCCGGCAAAACATTGAGATGCCTGGTTTTTAAATTCTAGTAAATCCAAAATTCTGTTAACCATTCACGTGACACCACGTGTCTTGGTTTTGATGGCTGTAGGTGGTGCCGTGCAGACAGCTGCTTGACCTTGACTGCACGGGAGGCGTGCGAGCGCCGTCCGGTGCGTAGGCTGACCAAGAGGCGTGCAAGCTGTCCTCGAGTGCGCAGGCTTAGCAAGAGGCGTGCAAGCTGTCCTCGAGTGCGCAGGCTCACCGGGAAGCGTGCGAGCTATACGCTGCGCAGGCTCACTGGGAAGCGAGCCCTTTGACTTCCATGGCCGCCCGCCTTGCTCGCATCCTCTCCATTAATGGCGCCCAAGCCGCAGTTTAATTCGCCTTTTAAATATAAAACACTCGTCGCAAACGTTTTAGTTAGAACACCCGTATGCAAACCGACAGCTTCCCCAGGAAGCCAAGAGAAAATGTGCCGAGCAGGATTTCTGCCGCTCTTGATCGCAAACGTTTTAGATAGAACACCCGTATGCAAAGTGAGAGCAGCGCAGGATTTGTGCATCCCTTCAACGCAAACGGTTGTTTTGGATGACCCGTGTGCAACCATGTACAAACAATTTGGTAAGATTTGTCAATCCTTGTGACACTGCGATTTGTCAAAATATGAAGCTAAAAATCACTAGCAGTATCTAATTTTTGCAACTAAAATTCAGTAATTAAGCATAGATTTCATTCATAGATTAAGTAGTCGTTCTTAATTTATACAAACAGTTCAACTCAACAGCTGAACCGACCAAACTTTTCCCCAATTGTTCCCAACCACGTACTGAAATAGCTAGTTCAACTATATATATACCAGCTAATTTTAAGTACGTTGTACTGTTCCACCACATCTAAAGTCAGATGAACTGAACAAAATAGCCCCTAAATACAACTACTACTGCGGAGGAGCTTTGTACTACTTCCGGCTGCCTCTCTTCTGTCGAGCGCGCTCAGTAAGAGGCGGAGGAGGAGGAGCCTACCGACGAGCTGGGCACCCGCAATGTGGTGCCTGCCGCTAATGCAGCTTCAGCGACGCTCGCCTCGAATGCCCTCTGCCGCTCCAGACGACCCCTCTCGAAGCGGTGGTTCTCCTCGTAGATCTCCTGATTCCTCGCCTCTGAGGCGGCGTGTGCCGCGGCCACGGCGGCGGTAAGGCTCTTTGCATGCTCGACGAGGCGCTCCTCCTCCTCCCGCAGGAACTCGGTGTAGCGCGCAAGATCGCTGACGCACATGCGGGCATCCACCTCCGCCTCCCGCCTTCGGGCGGCGATGGCGGAGCGGGTGATGACCCCGGCGGTCGACGGTGAGCTGGCGGCCACGACCACCACCTCCCGCCTTCGGGCCACGGTGGCGGAGCGGGTGATGGCCACAGTGGCCGACAGTGGGGTGGCGGCCACGACGGCCACCTCCCGCCTTCGGGCCGCGGTGGCGGAACGAGAGATGGCCCTGGCTTTCGACGGTGGTGTGGCGGCAACGGCGGCCGGCAACAGCTGCCTATGGGCACCAGCGGCAGAGCGTGTGGTGGGTGTTCCGCGCACACCCAACAGGGATGCCACGCGCACTATACTACGCCGGGGACTGCACCGCCGCCGCAGTGTAGCAGCTAGAGCTATCCTCTGATGACGGCGGAGTGGTTGAGCGACGACGACGGACCGGTGCTATTGGCGATTGTGGGAGAAGCAGACGAGATAAGCTACAGGGATGGAGGGGAAAATGCGACGCAGGACTCGCCGGCCGTGAGGGTTTTTATAGCAGGCCGGTAAGCATTGGGATTTTGGGGGATTTCACCGAGTCGGGCGGGAAGCTTGCGCGGGAACCTGCTTGGTTGCACGGGAACGGGCTCACCGATGATTCATTGGCGCCACCGTTTGGCAAAAAGAACGCCCCCGTGCGCTGCGCAAGCTTGCGCTGTAAGCCGTCTACGACAGCGGGGTGACAAGACGTGCGAGAGGAGGACGAAAGTCCACGTACACATACGGTTAAATAAAAAAACGTTTGCGATTTAATTACCTACTATACCACCGTCCTGGTTTATAAGTATGATTTAACTAATAAAATGCGAATGCATGTCGCCAAAGATTATATAGTTGGATTTGTATTTGAACATAGTTTCCAATTATATAATTTTTAAAACATGCATTAACATTTGTTGGTTAAATTTGAGGGCAAAGTATGGCACGGAATATAAAGGAGACTATAGACTAGACGGAGGTGGTACCACACGGCCGCTCTCTACGCAGCGACGGAACTGTCGGCCGGCTTGTAGGCGACCATTTCCTGCGTGTTCAACTTCTCTATGCGTGTGGTTGCTTGCGGTTCAGGCGGCCGCAGCGCGCTCTGCTCGCGTCCCGCCGTGCGCGCTCTGCTCTCGTGTCCCATGCGCGCTGCCAGTGTTTGGGGCTGGTGCACGATCACGCATGTTCGTGTGCAAGCGGTTGCGAGTGGCGCGGCGCGACGATGCAGTTACCCGCTGCAAAAACTGCCATGCAGACGCGCTGATACGTCCATTTTGTATCATGCTTTTATATCGATATTTATTGCATTATGGGCTGTTATTACACGTTATGTCACAATACTTATGCCTATTCTCTCTTATTTTACAAGGTTTACATGAAGAGGGAGAATGCCGGCAGCTGGAATTCTGAGCCCTGCCCCCTGGACGCGCCCCTGCCTCGTGGGCCCCCTGGCAGGCCTTCGGTGCCCATCTTCTGCTATATGAAGTCTTTCGTCAGAGAAAAAATCATAAGCAAGCTTTCGGGAAGAAACTCCGCCGCCACGAGGCGAAACCTTGGCGGAACCAATCTAGGGCTCCGGCAGAGCTGTTCTGCCGGGGAAACTTCCCTCTGGGAGGGGGAAATCATCGCCGTCGTCATCACCAACGATCCTCTCATCGGAGGAGGATCAATCTCCATCAACATCTTCACCAGCACCATCTCCTCTCAAACCCTAGTTCATCTCTTGTATCCAATCTTTGTCCCAAAGCCTCAGATTGGTACCTGTGGGTTACTAGTAGTGTTGATTACTCCTTGTAGTTGATGCTAGTTGGTTTATTTGGTGGAAGATCATATGTTCAGATCCATTATGCATATTAATACCCCTCTGATTATGAACATGAATATGTTTTGTGAGTAGTTACGTTTGTTCCTGAGGACATGGGAGAAGTCTTGCTATAAGTAGTCATGTGAATTTGGTATTCGTTCGATATTTTGATGAGATGTATGTTGTCTCTCCTCTAGTGGTGTTATGTGAACGTCGACTACATGACACTTCACCATTATTTGGGCCTAGAGGAAGGCATTGGGAAGTAATAAGTAGATGATGGGTTGCTAGAGTGACAGAAGCTTAAACCCTAGTTTATGAGTTGCTTCGTAAGGGGCTGATTTGGATCCATATGTTTCATGCTATGGTTAGGTTTACCTTAATACTTCTTTTGTAGTTGCGGATGCTTGCAATAGGGGTTAATCATAAATGGGATGCTTGTCCAAGTAAGGGCAGCACCCAAACACCGGTCCACCCACATACCAAATTATCAAAGTAACGAACGCGAATCATATGAGCGTGATGAAAACTAGCTTGACGGTAATTCCCATGTGTCCTCGGGAGCGCTTTTCTCTATATAAGAGTTTGTCCAGGCTTGTCCTTTGCTACAAAAAGGATTGGGCCATCTTGCTGCACCTTATTTACACTTGTTACTTGTTACCCATAACAAATTACCTTATCACAAAACTATCTGTTACCAATAATTTCAGTGCTTGCGGAGAATACCTTGCTGAAAACCGCTTATCATTTCCTTCTGCTCCTCGTTGGGTTCGACACTCTTACTTATCAAAAGGACTATGATAGATCCCCTATACTTGTGGGTCATCACGCGCCGACAATCCACGCTGCCTGACCCCCTTTTATTCCTGTGGCCGTTTACCTTCATCTCTCGTCTCACACGACACAATAAGCACACCCACGAGGACACATACAGAGAGGACATCCAGCGGTTCCAATGGCGCTCCCCGTGGGTCCAATGGCGCTCCCAGCGGCCGCCGACGACAACGGTGGGCAGTTCACCATGCATCACGTAGTGGACACCCACGTGAGGGGGAAGGCCCTCTTGGTGGTGTACACGAACGATCCGGTCTCGGTGGAGAGCTCCATCCAAACTATGGAGCAGTTCCTTGCCGAGGACGAGTACCGAGTGGTCGGCTTTGACCTCGAGTACACCATGGGTCGTGCCGGGCACGATCAGAAGGTTGTCGTCGCCTAGTTGTGCGTGCGACATGACATCCTCGTCTACCACTACCACCTTGCCACAAGGCCTTGCGAGCGTTTCTCCAAGTTTATCAGCACCTCCGGCTACAGTTTCGCTGCGGTGGACACCGTCAATGATGTAAAAGCGCTCAAGGTTTCGGACTTGAAATGCCCGAATCTTGTCAACATCCAGCACCACTACAAGGTCTGGGGCAGCGACAAAAAGAAACTGAACTCCCTGGTTGACCTCGCCTCGGCCATCATCGACCCCTACTACGCGAAGATGAAGGAAGAGAGCAATAAGGACAGGAAAACCTGGCATAGTGTGTGGCATGAGAGACTGGATGAAGAACATGTCAAGTACACGGCCATGGACGCGTACACAAGCTACGAGATGTACAGGCGGATCATTGACATGAGGAACTGTCTTCTTCCTGACCCAGACAAGGGATCGAGCCACATAGTAGTGGCGGGAGCGTCACAAGAAGTAGATGACTAGATGATCGTTCCTCCTACTTTAGAATGCATGCAATTGTTTATTGAGGTGTGTGCGAATGATCTGTATAGTCACTTATGTAATTTGATGTTTATTTCAGTTACACACACACACACATACATACATGTTATTCTACTGTAGACAGAGCAATTCACACGGTTTATTAGCAGCAATCGTCTGTGTTATTATTGGTCTTCGCACACATTTCAGATTACGGACCTGTTTGCCGCGTATCACACACATCTTGTTCAGTTGAACCGTTTCCATTGTGTTGCCTAATCACACACAGTTCATCTCAGTGAACCGTATGCTGTATATCGCACACGCCTTCATCTGGCTGCCCGTTTCTTTTGTGCCTCCTCATCCCAAACAGTTAATTGAGCTGAACCGTATGCCCTGCATCGCACACGCAACTAAATTCCGAACCGTGTTTGATGCATTTGTCATCGCAAACGTTTTGCATCTTTTTTGACGGTTTTTTACACCATCGTTTGCGATTATGGCATCGCACACAGTTTCATCGAAGGGTCTCTGATCGTAGTGTCGCGTTTGGACCATTCTGCAGTAGTGATTGCACGAGAGTAAGGCAAAGGTATTAGGGATGCCCAGTCCCGAATTGAAAAATGAATTTACTTTATGTTGTCAAATAATAAATTCCTTGGAAAGTGTTGGTATGAAAGGCACCTGTGGATACGGCTAGCCATGGAAAGTGAAAGTATGGTTGAAAAAGGAATAAACTTTAATTTCTGTTTGGGAACTGCCTATGATATATCTAGCATGGAAAGTATTGGGAACTACTTGATCGTTCTCGTTGACAGGAAAAGCATGCCTCCCAATATGTTTTTCGCTTTGAGCTCTGGCACCTCTACAAATCCCTATTTCCCTCTGCGAAGGGCCTTTCTTTTACTTTATGCAATTTTTATTTTTAATTTGAGTCTCCATCTTCTCTTATAAAGCACCAACTAAGGGGCACTATGATCGTACTTGAGCATTGGGTGTAGCTAATATGCGAGTCTTTTCATGAATGGATCAATGATTGAGCATAATGGGCTATGGATAACTTATTTTAGCGTTGATATTTTGAAAGACATGGTTGCTTGTTGATACGCTTGAGTATTTAAGTCTCATGTCAAAACTAGACTATTGCTTTGAACCATATAAAAGTCCAAATGTCCATGCTACAAAGAAAATAATATGTGATGAGCATGGTAAGCAGCATTCCACATCAAAAATTCTGTTTTTGTCATTTACCTACTTGAGGACGAGCATGAATTAAGCTTGGGGATGCTGATACGTCTCCAACGTATCTATAATTTTTGATTGTTCCATGCTGTTATATTATCATTTTTGGATGTTTTACAATCATTTTGTAGTCATTTTATATCAGTTTTTGGTACTAACCTATTAACATAGTGCCTAGTGCCAGTTGTTGTTTTCTGCATGTCTTTTACATCGCAGGAAATCAATATCAAACGGAGTCCAAACGCAGTGAACTTTTTGTGGATTTTTTTGGACCAGAAGACATCCAGTGGGCCAAAGAAGTACCGAAGAGGGAGCCCGAGGTGAGCAGAAGACACCAGGGCGCGCCTGGAGGCCCAGGCGCTCCCTGGTGGGTTGTGCTCACCTCGGTGGCCTCTCGAACCGCCTCTTTGCTCTATAAATACCCCAATATTCCAGAAACCCTAGGAGTCGACGAAGATCAATTCCAGCCGCCACAAGTTCCAGAACCACCAGATCCAATCTAGACACCATCACAGAGGGGTTCATCATGTCCATTGGTGCCTCTCTGATAATGCGTGAGTAGTTCTTTGTAGACCTACGGGTCAGTAGTTAGTAGCTAGATGGCTTCCTCTCTCTCTTTTGATTATCAATACAATGGTCTCTTGGAGATCCATATTATGTAACTCTTTTTGCGGTGTGTTTGTCGGGATCCGATGAACTTTGAGTTTATGATCAGATCTATCTTTTCATCCATTAAAGTTATTTGAGTCTTCTTTGATCTCTTATATGCATGATTGCTTATAGCCTCGTATTTCTTCTCTGATATTTGGGTTTTGTTTGGACAACTTGATCTATTTATCTTGCAATGGGAAGGGGTGATGGGTTCGATCTTATGGTGCTTGATCCCAGTGACGGAAGGGGAACCGACACATATGTATCGTTGCCATTAATTATAACAAGATGGGGTCTATTTCTACATAAATAGATCTTGTCTACATCATGTCATCGTTCTTATTGCATTACTCCGTTTCTCCATGAACTTAATACACTAGATGCATGCTGGATAGCGGTCGATGTGTGGAGTAATAGTAGTAGATGCAGGCAGGAGTCGGTCTACTAATCTTGGATATGATGCGTATATAATGATCATTGCCTGGATATCGTCATGATTATTTGAAGTTCGATCAATTGCCCAACAGTAATTCGTTTACCCACCGTTTGCTATTTTTCTCGAGAGAAGCCACTAGTGAAATCTACGGCCCCCGGGTCTCTTTCTCATTATATTTGCCTTTGCGATCTATTTTATTTGCTTTTATTTTCAGATCTATTAAACCAAAAATACAAAAATACCTTGCTGCAATTTATTTTATCTCGCGTTCCCGCGATATCTATCTATCAAATTATTACAACTTTCTCACGTCTATTTGCCAATTTATGGCGCCATTACCCGAAAGGGATTGACAACCCCTTTAACATGTTGGGTTGCGAGTATTTGTTATTTGTGTAAGTGTTGTTTACGTAGTGTTGCTTGGTTCTCCTACTGGTTCGATAAACTAGTGAGATCTACGACCCCCGGGTCTCTTCTTTATTTTATTTGCCTTCGTGATCTATTTTTATTTGCTTTTATTTTCAGATCTATTGAACCAAAAATACAAAAAAACATTGTTGCACTTTATTTTATTTGGCGATCTATCTATCAATTTATTACAACTTTCTCACGTCCACTTCATTGTTCAAAAAAAAAAACTTTCTCACGTCCACTTGCCAATTTCTGGCGCCGTTGCCTGAAAGGGATTGACAACCCCTTTAATACGTCGGGTTGCGAGTATTCGTTATTTGTGTGCAGGTGCCGTTCACGTAGTGTTGCATGGTTCTCCTACTGGTTTGATAACCTTGGTCTCATCACTGAGGGAAATACCTACCGTTGCTGTGCTGCATCATCCCTTCCTCTTTGGGGAAATACTGACGTAGTTCAAGCAAACATCAGCAGCTCACCTCGCCTACGATGCAAGCCCAGCGGCGCCGCCGCAGCTGGTCCCGCGATTTGGCTTCTTCTACCGCCCATTTGAACAGTTGCACCGGCTGCTCATGCCATTCCGCAGGCATGCGCATTCTTTCCTCCGTAGTCGACTCCGTGAATATGATCTCTGCCATTAGCCCTAGCTCGAAATTAACGCGACGCTACCAGATGTTGACATCCCTCAGCATCTCTCCCCTGAGATCGACTTGCGCCTCCGCCTTGTGCTTCACCAGGCGCAGCTCCTTCGAACTTTTCTCCAATTGATGCGACGGTTCCTTGATCCAATTTGCCTTTGCTGCTGACCACCTGAAACGCAGCCCTGGCATGTCCTCCGGCGCCACCGATCTGTGATTCCAGAGCAATGGATCCCCTCTGAAACACATGTGGGTTTCTCTCAAAGGCGGTAGTGCCGCGGGCTGCAGCGAGAGCACCATGGATAATCCCTTAGATCCCAAGATCCTACGGGCTGCAGCGAGAGCGCAGCCCGTAGGATCTTGGGATCTAAGGGATTATCCATGGCGGTATCCTCCATGGCGGGATCTGGTGGGCGAGGCGGGGAGGCGAGCGTAGGCACTACAAAAAAAAGACACATCCGTGACATTTTGGGCCGAACGATTTTTTTTCTGTCATACATATGACACTTCTATGACGATAATTGTGACAAAACCCGGTATCATCATAGATGTGGTGGGCTCCTACTTCTATGACAAAAAATCATGACAGAAAATGGGCTTTTCGTCCTGGGCGGGCTGGAGACGCAGCTGCATGACATTCTTTGGGCCGTCCATGACGGAAAAAACCGTGGTAGAAGCGATGGCGAGGAAAATTTCGGGGAGTTCCTGGTTACGATGGGAGGTCGGGGGCCGAGCGATGCGCGTTTCTCTCGTACACGTACGCGCGTGTGTGCGTGGCGTTGGCTCTAACTGAACCCGAGCGAGGCGTTGGGCTCTAACTGAACCGGAGCGATTGCACTGCAGGCTACGCGTTACTGAACCCGAGCGATCGATCGATGGCTGTTAACTGAACCCGATCGAGCGATTCCTTCGCTACTGCTGCTA
>NC_057799.1:394953013-394970467 GCF_018294505.1 Triticum aestivum
GGGGTGGTTGAACAGGACCCCGTGGTGTGGAGGGCTGGATGAACAGTAGACGGTGGAGGGGTGCCCGTGGAGGGGTGGTTGAACAGTAGCCGGTGGAGTAGCGCGCGGTGGAGGCTGGATGAACAGGAGCCCGTGGAGGCTGGAGGAGGTCGACGGTAGCCCGTGGAGGCTGGAGGAGGTCGACGGTGGAGATGAACAGTATCCCGTGGAGTCCCGTTTTGCGGTACGCCACACCCCTCCCGATGAACAGGACCCCCGTTTCGACCGTAGGAGGTCCGTTTCGTCCGTTTTGCGGTACGCCACACCCCTCCCGATCAACAGGACCCCCGTTTCGACCGTATGAGGTCTGTTTCATCCGTTTTGTGGTACGCCACACCCCTCCCGATCAACAGGACCCCCGTTTCGATCGTAGGAGGCCCGCTTCGTGCGTTTTGCGGTACGCCAGACCCCTCCCGATGAACAGGATCCCGTTTCGAACGTGGCCGGTCGAACACAAGGCCGTTTCTTCCGTTCTGCGGTACGCCAGGTCTCGTTTCCATCACCTGTTCCGTCCAAGCCCTCCCGATGAACACGACTATGCATTCCGTTCCGATCCAGCCGGTTGGCTCCCACGCGTTCCGTTGCCTCCCGATGAACACGACGCATTCCGTTGCCTCCCCATGAACATGACGCATTCCGTTGCCTCTCCATGAACACGACGACGACGCTGTTTCTCCGTTCCGACCCAGCCATGTCAACGAGCCCTCGTCGTACGTATGCGCAAGTAGGCGTTCGAGACCCCGCCCGTATGTACACATACGTGGCCATATTTTCTTTCTTGCGCCCTGGCCGCTGTACGTACGTGTACATGCTACGTGCGCGCCTCTACTACGACACGTGCGCGCCTCTACATCCACCAGTATATATGTACGTACACGTTCGTGACCAGAATGACAACGCTATGTACGCTTCGACCAGGTGGGTCCCGACTGTTAGGCACTTCCTTGCATGCGAAGATGTGGCTGGTGGGTCCCAGCAGTCAGGGGGGCGAATCGTTTTGTTTTTTTGCCCGAACGCACTTCCTTGCGTGCGAAGGTGTAGCTGGTGGGTCCCAGCAGTCAGGGGGAAACGTTTTTTTCATGAAATACGGTGGCCTGTCCGGTGGGTCCCCGCTGTCAGGTGGAGGAATAATTATTTTGCGCGTAATAAGGAGGCACTTCCTTGCTGCGGCCATGGACCCAGCTGTCAGCGTCTCCATGCACAGTACTCTTCCGATGGAAGTCGGTTGTTGACCACATTGACCACGCCGTGCCGAGAGCACCACGGCTGTGGACGACGGCGAGGCCTAGGAAGGGGACGACACGGAGGCAGGGAAGACTCGGTAGTTGTTTCCCACGCGGAGTGGAGTACGACTCTACGAGGGTTTACTGGTTCGTCTGCCGTCGTCGGAGAATAACAACAGGTGTGGGTGAGTAGAGGGATGGCTAGGCCAGCGATGGGAGTACGGTGGGGCGGTGAGGCCTGCGCGGCAGCACAGCCGGCCGCGGGGAGGAGGGAGCAGGCAGTCCCGCCGGCGCTTGTTTGAGCGGCTGGAGCAGGAAGAGCAGAGATTGAAGAAGCACGACGGCCGCTGGATGGACATCCAACAGTTAGTGCTTGTGCGTCAACCTTTTTTTAGGAAAGCCTCAAATCTGTGGAAAACAGCATACAACCCATCTGCCATTATTTCTAATAATTTACAGCCCATTTGCTAATTCTTAAGGTCTTTTTTGGAGCCCATATTCTTTTTGTTAGCATTACAACCCATATTGTGGCCACGGTTAAAAAATTATACAAAATTTTGCATATTTCGGTGCGGTCCGAACAGTTTTTAATCACGAAATTTCGACTCACATTCAAACTGATTTTAAAAATAAATGTATATCAATATAAAATCCAACAAATTCTCCACGCATAAAAATTAATGTAATTTAAAATCTTGAAATGAAAAAAAAGATATTTGAAACTAATTGCCGGTTCGATGTGTTTTAAAAATGTACATCCCATTTCTCATTACTGATGGGCCAGTTTCTTGGCCAGCCGAATGAAAGCTCTCCTCGTCTTGAAAGATTTGCAGCCCAACAGGCCTGACAAAGCGACTTACTTGGCAAATCACAAAAAAACTGGGCTGTGGTCGTGGACCCAGCTGTCAGCCTCTCCACGTACAGTAATCTTCCGATGGAAGTCATTCCTTGACCACGCCGCGCGGAGAGCACCACGGCGGTGGACGACGACGAGGCCTAGGAAGGGGACGACGCGGAGCCGGGGAAGACGCGGCAGTGGAAGCCCGCGCGGAGAGGAGTACGAGGGTTCACTGGTTCGGCTGCGGTGTGAGGCTGCCGTCGCTGCAGGGCCTGGCCAGCGATGGGAATAGTAGGGGCGGTGAGGCCTCTGCGGCAGCACAGCCGGCCACGGGAGGCAGGAGCATGCGGCACGACCGGCGCTGCTTTGGGCGGCTGGAGCAAGAAGACCAGAGGTTGAAGAAGCACTACGGCCGTTGGATGGACATCGTACGGTCACTGGAGCTAGAATCGTTCATATTGACTAAGTTGACAAAGCCCTTCGTCCCCGTCAACTTAGTAGGCCCACAAGTTAGCCTCCCACCAAGGTGGGTCCCAGCTAGTCGGGGGAGTATTCATTTTTTTGTGCGTAATAAGGAGGCACTTCCGGTGGGTCCGAGCTGACAGCGGGGGGAACGTTTTTTTCACGAAATACGGTGGCCCGTCCGGTGGGTCCCAGCAGTCAGGGGGAAATGATTTTTTCGCAAAATAATGGTGGCCCGTCCGGTGGGTCCCCGCTGTCAGGTGGAGGAATAATTATTTTCCATGTAATAAGGAGGCACTTCCTTGCGGCTGTCGTGGACCCAGCTGTCAGCCTCTCCATGTACAGTACTCTTCCGATGGAAGTCGGTCGTTGACCACATTGACCACGCTGCGCCGAGAGCACCACAGCGGTGGACGACGGCGAGGCCTAGGAAGGGGACGACGCGGATCCGGGGAAGATGCGGCAGTGGAAGCCCGCGCGGAGAGGAGTACGAGGGTTCACCGGTTCGGCTGTGGTGTGAGGCTGCCGTCGCTGCAGAATAACAGGGGGTGTGGGTGAGTAGAGGGATGCCCTGGCCAGCGGTGGGAGTAGTAGGGGGCATTGAGGCTTGCGCGGCAGCACAGCCGGCCACGGGAGGCGGGAGTAGGCGGTCCCGCCGGCGCTGCTTTGGTGGCTGGAGCAAGAAGATCAGAGATTGAAGAAACACGACGGCCGTTGGATTGACATCCAACGGTTACGTCTGCTAGAATCGTTTGTTGACATATATAATAACTAAAAAAATCTTGCATACGCGTCAACTAAACAGGCCCACAAGTCAGACCACTCCCTCTTTTTTTAATAATTTATATATAGCTCATGGCAACTTCTTATGCAATTTATTGCAGTCGTTTTTTTTGGTTGGCCAGGGCCAATTTTGCATATTTCTGTGGGTTCCAAACTATTTTTAATACCGAAATGTCGAGCCAGATTTAAAGTACTTTGAAGATATATTTAAATTAGGTTAATGCCCAGTGAAATAGGAATCTGAAAATGTGAAAAAAATCAGAAATTATAAAGTAATTGCCAATTTGTCATCTGTTTTATATTTACAACCCATTTCATATTACTTTCAAGATTTGCAGGCGTCTTGAAAGAGTTGCAGCCCATCAGGGCGTAGAAAAATAAGTAGGTCTGGATTGGGTATTCTTCAGAAAAAATAAACTGGGCTCATTTTCACAAAGAAAAAATAGCTGGGCTGGTCACATGGTGAACATAAAATATAAGCCTGGGCTAGACGGGCCACATCCCAGTTCAAACCCTGCTCCGTCTCAACAATACCAAACAAAAAAATACTGCTCGAGTAGCTACGTCCCAGGTGTCAGCCGATCTTGTGCTGTTCTCTTGTCTATTGACTATATACGCTCACAATGTCGTGGGTCCCAGATGTCAGGAAAACACTAGGAGGAAGCATTTTATTTTTCCATACGCTGACGTGGTGGGCCCCTACTGTCATCCTCTCCACGTACTTCTGCCGATTCCTGTTGTTTGTTGACCATGTTGACAACGCGAGAGGGCGGCGCCGCGGCGAGCGCACCAAAGCGCGTGGAGGACGTCGGCGTTAACGATTTAGGAGACGGTGGGTCGGCGATGCGTGCGCTGAGGCGCAGCCAGCCGTGGGAGGCGGAAGCAGGCGGCCCCGCCGGCGCTGGTTTGGTTTTGGCGGCTGGAGGAAGACAGGACTGAAGAAACACGACAGACTGTAAAAGCGGTAGGAGTACTTAACAACCTTAATTGAAACCAGCAGGGGCACTTAACAACCAAAGCTGAAAGCAGTATGAGTACTTATACAGGTTCAACCGTACAAAGCACGCCTCGAGCAGTGCTACTTTGCCTACAGTTAACCAAGGGTGAGGCCGCCAAGCCCCAGGACAAGGCCCAGGCGCCACCCCGCGCATCCACAACCTTCTGAAAGCGGCTTCATCTCGCAACGTGGTCAATAAACAGGATATTCACTTTAGAGCCATGGAAAAGCATGAACATAATCTTCTGTCCTATTCTCCAAGATGGACGGGCCTTCATTATTTGAGACCACCCATGAATAAGTATCATTTCACCTCCAAGGGGAATTGAGTAGGTCGACATAAACATCATGTTGTGACCAAGCGCAAGTCTGACCCAACCATGGTCAGGCATCTGTATAGGAACAATAGAACTCGGCAGTTCCTGTTTCAAGAAGATCACAGCTGTAAAACTGTGTATAAGCAATAGTTTATGAACAACATATATTACAGAAAACAGCTCGTACCATAAGTTTCTCGACACAGTTGGACCTGTTCAACGAGTGCAGCAGTGGCACACATATCCCACGTGGCCTTCCACCATTAAAACGCCCCACAAGGACCTCAAGACGATCAATAAAGTGTAGGAACGTGTGGATGTCGATCCAGTCAACTTCAGTGCCATTAGTAACAGCCGAGTTATTACAGAGTAACAAACGAGCAGACTGCTTAACTCTGAAAAAACCTACACGTGCCACCAATTATAATAAAATATTAGTTAGAAGTAGCATCTTCGTGAGAGATTCATTGCTACTTCTAAAGTTAAATTGTGATTAGTTAGACAGAATAGGTGGATTAAGAAGTAATCGAGGCAACAAGCAAGAACCAGATACAAAACTAACATGGATGAACAATTGGAACGACGTCGGGGTGGAAAATCGCAGTGAAGATGAGACCAGGTTCTGCTATTTCCATCAACATTCGTGTGCCAAGTTTCAGTCCGTAACACTTGAGAAAGTTTATCCAAGTTCGGCCATAAAAAAGCAGCGATCTTCTTGGTTCATGAACCCAACTCGGAACTTATATCCATGGCTTGTCTTCACTGTGACCATTAAACTAGTGTATTCAGTTATGGCAAGGCCGAGCATCTTGAGTACATGTGTTCTGGCAGAGCAAATAATACACTCCAGGGAAAATAATATGAGAACACAGCATGTTCAAAAAAACCCCACCCTCGCGGATAGAAAAGAGGATTCTAGGAACATACTGTGCGCGTTTCAAAATGCTGTGTTAGGATGAGAAGGAACAAGTGTGGCGTCTCGCCGAGGGCGCAGAAACCTGTAGGGTACTCGCACTTTGGGCACTGCAAATGAAACACACTAGATTCCGTAGGAAGAAAAATGCATCAACGGCGGCGGCTGCCATCCTAGGATTACCTGCGACCAAGGGACTTGGATTTATCGGGGATGGATGAAGAATTCGTACCTGGTTCTCCATGAGAAAAACCTATGCAATCGCCGAGAGGGGGTTTTCTCTGAACAAGCAGACGAGGGAGAAGGGGATTCAGGCCCAGTGAAATATTGCTGCTTCGTCCGTCCAGCTTACTGTTAAAGCTGGAAAGGGGGGTTGTGATTTGATGGCTCATTGGGCATTACTGCGGCGCTACGACCGGGGTGTGTCTACCGTGAAGTTGTGCACTCTAATTTGTGCATATGGCACGTGGACCCCGTTGCCGGTTGCCCCACATATCAGCGAAAGGAAGTAGAAAGACAGGAGTAACTAGTTACACATAAATATATTTTTTGACAGAGAGATACTCCCTCTGTAAAGAAATATACAAATCTTTTATATCACAGGCTCACCTTGCCGAGAAATATACTACCTCTGCAACGCACGAGCATTATGGGGGTTCAGCTTTTTTTATGGGGGTTCAGCTGAGAATATAATACTCAGATAGGCTCACGGTTCTGGACTTTGGGCCGCAGGCCGACCCTGCATGTTTGGGGGGCCATGTGTTCTACCTCAGCGCTTTTCATATTGCAAGCGATCGGTACGGCGCTGGTTTTAGATGCTGTCGCAAGGCAAATACACAAAATTGAATAAAGCACGGCAACTGTTGGAATGAAATCGAACGACAGTTCCTAACCAGCAATCAGAGTTGCAATTCTATCAACGATATACCATGTGATAAATAATACTGTCGTACTACTTATACACACAGGACACTTGTTTCACCATGCCAGATTATTACATCAAAATCTCTCGGAGGATAGATCAGTTCGGCAGTTGCGTGCTGCTACTGAAGAATTTCAAAGTTGATTTAGACCAGCTCTCCTTGACGAGAAAGTTCGATTTTGACATCATCCCCTACCGCAAGATATGATTTAGATTTGAACCTTCACCATCCTTTAGCATCAATCATCATGCGACTATCTTTTGTACTTACGGTATATTGAGCAGGTTCATTCACACCAAGGCTGCGCATGGTAAGAGAAACTTGGCCGCGGTCGCCCGGATTGTTGAACGACTCCCTCGTTGCTCTAGGAATTTTCCGTTTGCAAACAAGAAGACATACCCAAACAGTTAGATCAACATAGTGAATCATGTGAAACAACATGGAAAGAAAAAAGAACGAAGCACTTGGGCGGCCAATGCTTACCAAGAAGGTGGACATGTCAGTTTTTGTAAGGACTTTGGTATATGAAGTGCGAACTGCAGCCCAGTCTGTTGCCGGTGCAACTGCACGGGCTGGAGCAGATGCAAGTGCAAGTGTTGGTGCAGGTGCCGAAGCCACTGCTGCTGCTGCCGGAGATGGTGCTCCTTGTAGAGCTGGTGCCGGTGTCGGAGCAGGTGCCGGTGTCGATGCCCGATCCTCCGGTAGATCAGACTGATCCGCTAACGCGGTCGGTGCCCAATCCTCAGCTGGATCAGACTGAGCTACTGCCGCTGTCAGTGCTAGAGCAACTGCCGATGCTCGATCTGTGTGAGACAACGGCGATCGTGTCTGGTCTGCTATGATCAGCTTTCTAACTTGACTAGGATCCGTGACCGTGATCCAGTTTTTTTCTTCATTTCTTTTAAACGCGAGAAGGACTAATTGTGGCGTTTTTGTTAAACCAAACCGCAGTTCATCATAGGGATTCAGCTTGTACTCAGACAACAGACTGATCCAATTTTTTCCAGTAATATAAGTGATGGACAGTGCCTTCGTTACTGACACGACATAAGAAGTGAAACCTGCAAAAATAGCCATCGTAGAGCAAACCAAATGGTTTATTCTGTGATGAATGTCACATGGCAAAACCTGCATCGTAAAATTGCAGGAAAAGAAAGAAAACATGACATTAAATCAATAAGATTTAGACAGTAAATCAATAAGATTACTTGATGTGACACGAGTGAATCCTTACCAGGAAATCACTATGTTGAAGTACTAAACAGAAGATTGATCGTCCAACTACGCGTGGCATGCAGGGGCCCCGCCTACTCTCACAAGCAGGACAGTCCAAAGGTCGTGACAAATCGTATGGACCGAACATCCATGGGACTGGAAATCCTGGTGGGTGCAATAAACCCTACAATGCATACAAATATTGGAGTGTAACCATAATTGATAAACCGTCCTCACAAAAAATATGATCTGGATACTTCAAAATATACAGACTGAATTGAGTGGACATACATTAACATAGACATTAACATAGACCGTTCACACACCAAAAGCGGCAGTACTAATAAACAATACAGGGTTCACAAACACAAATCAAGTACTGAACAATAGTACTTACTACAGACAAGCAAAGTTGCACTAACTAAACTCTGTAGACTATTTCTTGCCACCGACCTACGGGATGAACCCCGCGTAACTGACTAGGCCATGGACTTCGTGTGAGATGTCTGCATGCACCATCACCATCTTGTCAACCTTGGAGAACCTAACAGAGTGGTATTTCCACTCATAAACATGATGATGAAGACATGCCGCATCAGATTTGTTGGGAAGCTTTACAAGAACCACACCCTTCGTAATCGAAGGCACAACCAGGAAATTGTTGTGGTCAAGTACAGCCTCGAGAACACGCCTGACAACAATGCTACAGGAAAACACTAGTTCAGGACACGTGGCGACAAGGACACAGCAGATGGATAGTTTAGCAGTAGAACTCATCATCAGGTCTTCCAGTTCACACGGCATGACTTTGAGAACTTCATCTCCACCGCGGACCTGGTTCTAATTCAAACAGAAACCATATTTTATTACTACCTCCGTTCAGAAATATAAGATGATTTTCGATATTATACTCCATATATGACTACATATACGCACGGAAATGAGTGAACAAAGACACTAGAACATGTCTTCAAAGGCATGAGAGCAGAGGGATTACATGCAATATCCATAACACAAGTTATTGAGGCAAATATACCCTCTTAAAAGGTAGCATTGATGTTCATAAAGTACTCCCTCCGTCCCAAAATTCTTGTCTTAGATTTGTCTAGATACGGATGTATCAAGTCACATTTTAGTATTAGATACATCCGTATCTAGACAAATCTAAGACAAGAAATTTGGGATAGAGGGAGTAGTTGAAAGTAATCTATAAGAAATCAGTGTCAACCTCTCGCATGTTTTGGTCAAAAGAGGAATTTAGAACCGTCATTTGGCACACTAAAATCACATGCAAGATCACCCAGAAAGTTGTACTACCAGTACTAGTACTACGTGTTAGATGAAAAAACACGATCAAGATCGAGAAAAAGATCGTCAACAAGAGACATTACCTGGACTTGCTTAATGAGGGATCCCGGAGAGGGGGGCTTGGACAGGGCGATGGCTTTGAGCTTGTCTGCGGTAGTCTCGGCGGGGTGCTTGCGCTTCTTCGTACCATGAGCCTCGATGGTTTTGGCTAGAGCCATAGACATCACGTCGGCCGGTGCTCCGGCGTCCATCCAATAGAGGAAGCTGAGAGAGAAGAGTGAAAGGAGGAACGAGATGAGGGAGAAGCGAAGCGAGTGGGGGTTTTCTTCAAGAGAGGAAGCTGAGAGAGAAGAGTGAAATGATGGTTGCTTCGTCCGTCCAACTTACTGCTGGAAAGGAGGGGGTTTTGTGATTTGACGGCTCATTGGGCATTACTGCGGCGGTTCGATCGGGGTAGTCTACTGTCACTCTACTACGGAGTAATTTAGTGCATGGCTGGTGGACCTAGGTGCTGGCTGTCCCACACGTCGGCGAAAGTGAGTAATTTAGTGCATGGCTGGAGGAGGATCCGCACGGTAGAGCGTGTCCACTGTTTTTCTGAAGAAAAAAATGATTACAGCAAGCGTTTCCACTCTTACGATGGAGGAGTGCGAAACACGGCAGCCACTTGAACATACACAGTGCTCCTACTACTAGGCATGTGCAGTGGTTCATACGCCAGTACTACACAATCTTGTTGCTAGTGTAGTAAGATATGACGATAACAAATGATGTTGTGCGCATGTCAACTACTCCTATATGTAACATAGTACCGCTTTTTTGACTGTCCGGTCGAGAATGAACGGTGAAATCAATGTTAACAGAACTAGGTCCACAGCGCACGGAGAGTACGGTGCTACAGTACTCCATGAAACATGAACCATATGAAGCACGAATAGTGTTAGGCAGGGTGTATGAAGGGTGCACGGGATGGGAGCAAAAGTTCCCTTCTCGACCCACTTTTGGGTGTTTGGCAGAGTGCATGAAGGGTGCATGAGTCCACACTAGTAGGTTGACAAAAATACACGAAGAGGAAACAACTATATTGAGACGAGAATGCAACCAAACACACCCACACGCTTTGTGCTACAGTGACTGATCTGCACCGTCTGAGTTTGATCCAACGGTCATGTTGCGTCGAGACATGGACATGCCCATGCAGAGGGCGCCTAAACACCACCGAAGTCCCTCTGCTTCTCGAGGCGCACGACGTTGGTGATGTAGGGTGCAACCGCCCGCAGAGCCCGCTCCCGGTCGACGGGAGCCAGTTCGTCAAAGACGGCGTCCAATGGCACGAATGGATTCCGGTGACGGAGCCCTGAAAGGATTCGCCCGACAACGGCGACGGCAGCCCGCAACCCCTCCTTGTGCAGCTCAGCCCCCACCATCGCGCGGAGACGGCTCAGCTCCTCGGAGATATAGGTGAAGAAGGAGACCAGGTCAGGAAGCCGCAGCTCATTGAAGTCGACCGGGTGGTCGAACGGGTTTAGCCCGACAGCCGGCATCGTGGCGCTGGCACGACGGTAGGCATCGCGTAGCTGCAACACGTGCGTGGCAACTTGGTTCACCAAGTGGCTGAGGCGATCCTGGACCTCGTCACGATCGGCCCGCTCGTGCTCCAGCCGGCTCCCCTGACGGCCTATCGTATCTCCCGCTTTCTGCAGCAACGCCGCCGACGCCTCGAGCATCTTTGTGGTGGACGCCTGCCGCTTTTGAAGCTCCGTGAACTCCCGCACATAACGGAGGAGCATGGCACTCCTCTCCTCCTTGAGCTCACGGAGCTCCACGTCCTTGGCCCTGAGCTCCGCATCCTTGGCATGGAGCTCCGTGTGTCAGGCGCCTCACCTCGGACTCCGTGATCTGCTGCGCCGCCATGGCACCAGGTAGAAGCAATGGGGAGAGGAAGCGAAGGGGGCGAAACGGCTGAAAGGCAATGCAATCTACGGGAAGGCGGAGGGAGCGGGGAATCTTTTGGTTTTCACCACGGTACAACACCAGTCGACGACTTCTCACATCAAGGAGCAGTGGGTTTTTACAGGCGGAGTCATCATGACTAATTGCTGCCGCGCCTGCTCCCGTCAATTAGAAAATTAAAAATCCTGCCGCGCCTGCTCCCGTCAATCAAAAAATTAAAAATCCTGCCGCACCCAAACACCAGAGCAACGCCGCGGTGGATATTTAAATTTACCTGCCGGCAAGTAGATAAAAAAGGGGTGAAAAAACAAATGTGGCGGCGGCCTAGATAATCTGTCGAACTAGCCCAACTAGCTAGCCACCGTGCTTCACTGATGTACTCGGCGGGAAAGGTGGTCTTTCGTGATTTGACGACTCATTTACTTGCTTCGGCGCTACGACCGAGGAGGACCCAGAAAATGCGCGGTAGGGCGTCCCACGTCAGGAAGAATATATGCGTGCACCACCCGGGAGGACCCCAAAACCGCGCGGTAGGGTGTGCCACGTCTCGGCACGGAGGAAAAATGTGCGTGTAAAAATATACTGTATCAGACGTAGTACCTATGGTTCGACCTCGGGACCCAGCCAGTCGGTCGAAAACACCCCACTATCCACACAACTTCATCATGCAAACGTGGCACGGAGGATAGATGTGGTTAGCTCCGTCTCGACCAGCTACAACGTCTCTTGTTCTAGGCGATTATTCTATTTTCCAAGCTTTTTTTAGTTGTAATAACACCACGGCAAGCTAGCGCCGCTCTTCGTGTGTGCCCGTGCAAAGGTTAGACGATGGAGAGAAGAGAGATTGAGATCGCAGACCTGGGACCCACCAGTAAGTGAGGCAACGGTCATGCACGTGTTGACGAGGCACTCCCTCTACTCTACTCAACGCAAGTACTGTATAAAATCAAGTTATGGGACAAAGCCAACAACCGTTCGTTTTTTCAGGCTATCGACTTACGCTTTGTAGTCCAGGTTGCTAGTTCGAATCTCGTCTTTCAGATTTGCTAGTTTTAGGTCCAAATTTGATTAATGACAAGTGGGACCCCCGTGTGTTGTTCCAATATTTCAGTGTAGGATGGTTTTTTTGAACAAACACTTTGCGCGGTTAGACAAGTAACAGCACGAGTTACATGTATTTTGCAAGTTTACGAACAAAAATGACAGCGGCATAGAATATCACATCCACCCCGCAGCTTAGATACTATGGTGATACGAGTTTTACACCGTTGGAAGTGAGATCCAATGGCTTGGGAGTAGTCTTTGTAATTATGCGCAATTTCCAAACTCTCCAAAGGTTTTTTTGCAAATAAAACATTCAGGCCTCGTGTGTGCCGCTGCATCTTCGATCCAACGGCTCCCCGGTGCTCATATTAGGTGCTCCCCGTAGCTTAATTACCCACTACGGTGATATGAGCATCTAGGTCGTATGATCAGTGATCAGATGGCACATGCGTAGTACTTGTACTTTTTGCGCATTTCCCAAACTCTATCAGCCGTATATTGCAAAAACATTCAAACCTCCTACTGTGGGCCGTTAGATCTCAGTGAACTCGTATCACCATAGAATCTACGGTGCGGGAGCACCTCATACTCTCCCGTGCGAGAAAACATAAGGTGCTATCGCAGCTTGGATGCTACGGTGATGCGAGCTTGGATGTCGTTTGATCTGAGATCCAATGGCATCTGAGCAGTCTTTGTGCTTGTAAGCAGTGGCCGAACTCTTTTGGGGCTTTTCTGCAAAAAACCATTCGAACCACCGAGGAGGTGTTGGGTCACAAATCCAACGCCTCCGAAGAGCTTGTATCACCAAAGCATCTAAGGTGTGGTAGCACATGATATTCTTACATACAGGAGAATATGATGTCCTCCTTCATCTTAGATGCTATGGTGATACGAGCTTCGAGGTCGTTGGATATGGGATCAAAGGGCATCTAAGTAGTTTTTGTACAAATTGTGTGCAATTCTCAAACTCATCAAGGTTTCCTGCAAAAATATTAAGACACACCATGTGAGCTGCTATATCTCAGATCTACAATCTCCAAGCAACTCGTATTGGCATATAGCATCTAAGGTATGGGGGCACAGGATATTCTCCCGGGGAGGAGGGGTGGGGAGTGCACAACCAATCGGTGGTTGGGAGGGTGGGGACAAATATAATCTAAACAACCCTAAACAGAGCTCCACAATTTTATCTAAGGTCGAGGGGTTGACCCCCGACAATCATAGCTCCGCCTAAACACAACATTTGCATGTACTGTAGTACTAGACTTAATATTCATGTTTCAGTTTCATGTTCATTTTAAATATTGAACTGAGGACCATGGATGTCTTACATTTTACTCCCTTCGTTCCTAAATATTAGTCTTTTTAGAGGCTTCAAATGGACTGGCACATACGGATGTATATAGACATATTTTAGAGTCTAGATTCACTCATTTTGCTCCGTATGTAGTCACTTGTTGAACTCTCTAAAAGACTAATATTTAGGAATAGAAGGAGTATTTTTGAATTCGTGTCATACATGCATGGTTTGGAAAAATAGATGCACTATACTTATTGGATTGTTGTTGTGTTCGTGCATGTGTGTCTCTGTGTGTGTGTGTGGTCATATGCTTGATACATACAAAGTTTTCTCACCTCCATATTGTTCATCTTTTAAATTTGAATTTTCATTGGAAAATTTACTAGGGATACCATGAAATGTGAAATCCACGTTGAGATCACTATATCACAAACTCACTCTAATTCAACAACTCGTCATAAATCAATTACCACGTTGAGATTAGTATTTGCAAGGAAAATACGGGTATTGTAATACACATAGATTCGTTCGGCAATTTAAAAGGTTCCTTTCGTATTCTCGAATGGTAGGACCCAACGGCGTACCAGCCAGACCTTGGCTCGTGTTGATCCTAAAAAAACCGGGCTCGTGTCCTTCGGTGGCGTGCGTGGTACGCACATTAGGCAACCCCAACCAGTCGAGCCTCAGCGTTTCAAGTCAAAATATCTGGCGGCCAGAATTCCAGCCCTAGGAAATTCCCCTCATGTCCCCGGTCCATAATGACTACCGATGAACAACGGAGGGATGCTTTAGTAACAAGACAACGTTACCTACCGTGCCGAGCACGGTTCAATTCCCTCGGTCGCCGCTCGTCAAGGTCACCCGTCAACTGCATTGCCTAGTACTACTACTACTACACCAGGATGAGCACAGAATTGAGCCCGCTTGTTCGTGCCTAGTACTTGAGTTAATATATCAGGCAATGCACTGGTACGGAGGGATTATCCTTTTACTCTGCATATATAACTTGTCTGAAGTCTAACTAAGCAAAATGTTTGACCAAATCCTTTCTTAAGAAATACAACAGGACAGATGTACGACTTGAAAATTTATTGCATGATGCAGGTTATGATATTGTTTCGAATCCTGGATCTTAAATTTCAGAAAATCTAAAAGTGAGCATAAATTCTTGAAACTAAGCATGGTCACGTGATATGGCACAAATATTACTTCGTAAGTTTTTTCTTCAATTTGAGACAAGCTGCTTATGACAAGTTGCACAAATGAAGAGCCAAGGTATTTTGGAACAAAGACCTGTCACGTTAAGGCGAACGCTTTCACTATTGAAACCGTGGGCGTTTCCGTGCCACCACGAGTCCCCGCTTCTCATCGGCAGGTGCCGTCCGAGCAAGCGTGTGAGTAGACGGGAGGCGTGCGAGCAGACCGCTGCGCCGGCTGTCAGGGAGGCGTACAAGCAGACCGTTGTGCAGGCTCACCGAGAGGCGAGTCCTTTGACCAGGCTCCGCCGCCCACCGTCGTCCCAACTGCTCCCACTTTTAATGTCCCCGGCGCCGCAGTTTAAAATCAACCCCGCACTACCCGGTATCGCTACAATCCTCTCTCTTCCTCTCCGATTCTCCTGTCGTCTACCTCCAACTAGCATGACCTAAACGTACGCCATGCCGCATCACGATGGTCCGCCCTTAGTGTTCCAGTTTCCTGACGAAGACAACCAGCCGGAGTCTTAAGAACATAAGGCGCTTTGGGACGAGCTTGAACTGGCCTTGCGGGAAGACGCCGCGCCTGTCCCCGCTCCCGTTCCGGCTCCCGTCGCCCCAACTGTGCCAGCGCCCATCCCCGTGGCATTGATGGGCTGGGAGCCGCACATTATCGCCGAGCTTGATCCCACGGGGTTCCACGAGGTCCCCGCCGAGTTTCACGCGCCCGTGCACCTACCAGCGCATGCGCCTGCGCGTGCACTGACATGCATGCCCGTGCCGGTGCCCGTGCACCTGCCAGCGCATGCGCCTGCGCGTGCACTGACGTGCGCACCCGTGCCGGTGCCCGTGCACACGAATGTCTCCGCCGCGCCGTTGACAGCGCATGTCCCCACGCGGGTGCCAGTGCCCCCCTCAGCGGCATGGATGGCCGCCGTCGACCGCTTCCTTGCACCAACGCCAGTCGCCTCCTCCCGCCAGTTGACTCGCTCCGAAGTCCAGAACATTTTGGCCTTCCTTGAAGCTAGGCCAACGTCCAGGAGTACGCCAACAATGGCGCAAGACGCCGCCGTCGCCGTCGGTCAGTGGCCCGACGACACACAGAGCACGACAGAGGAGCCGCTTCCCACCGCGAGACGCCCCCGCCGCCGCCGCGTAATCTAAATTTGCCATGAAAAACGTTCGGATTGCCATGCTTAAAATCCGAACGTTTATCATTTCCGTTTATTTTATATCGATCGTCGTATAATTTAAAGTCGGAGTCAGACTGAACGAAATGTATGGTTTGATCGATTGAATGTTCTGCTAGAGCCGTCTCAAATTAAATATAAAACATCATCAAGCCACATGTATTCCTGTCATCCAACGACCTAGACTGCTTCAATGTCGAGCGCTCAACACGTTTAGCGTGCAGTTAATTTCATGCCAAAAATAGTGCTAATCAGATGACAACACGCAAATAATATCCTAGTAGTTAATATCCGCATGCACTTAATATACTTCCAAATTAACGTGCATTGCACGTACACACTGACTAGTGCTGCTAGTACGTGAAACTGGTGCCGTGACTTGTGAACGCGTCCAGATATGGTCAATGGCAACATCGCTCGCGAGTTCTTCCTGTTTGCCCGTGCGTCTAAACGCAGAAGGGGAGGAGAGAGAGAGAGAGCACACATGGAACCCACCAGTAAGTGAAGGCGAATAGTACTAAAAATAATATTACATGTTATCCATTAATTAGGCTGTGGTAATATAAAAACATTATGTGAACAAAGGGGGTACAACAAACATTGCTATTCTACGTATGTTGCCTATTGACGTGCGGCTTGAAGGCCCGGTCGCATGTTCGATCCTCGTCCTTTATTTTTTAATTTGTATATGGGTCCAAATTTGTTTCATGACATGTGGGCCCCTCGGTGTGTAGTTTGTAGCACTTTAATTTGTGGGTCGAAATTTGTTCCATTCCAAGTGGACTATCGGTGTGTAGTTTTGTAGCTTATTTATAATAATTAAAGAGAACAACATAGTTTTTTAATAATACCATGGTGCGACGTTGAAGGCGAGAAAGGACGTGTGAGAGAGCGATGACCGAGCCAGAGGGAAATCAACTAGGGCAGTTGCGTGGGTTGCAATGGTGTTTGGAGTAGTTGTGGGCCGAATGCTACGAAAATATAATCTAAACCGACCGGAATAAATGCCTACACAAATTAATCCAAGGTTGGAGTGCCCCTCGCAATGTAAATAGCTCCAGCTTTGCGAGGGATGGAGAGGTAGTAGCTTCAACGCGTGGAAGATACGGTGTGAGAAAGCGAGGTCAATCGAGAGACATATAGATAGAGAGACAAAGTGAGTGTGGTCCGACATTCATTGAACAAATATATATGCTGTGGAGAGATATTGTCCGATTGATCTTTTTGGCAAGGGTGAGGGCTGTAAGATAGAACTTGAGAGATGATCCAGTCACAGACGTGTAGATATATTTTGTGCGTGGGAGGAAGCAAGGTCAACTGATCACATAGGGTCGCCGTGCGATCGAAAGAGTGAGACGGGTTGGAGAGATTGACCTAGATAGACGATGTGCGTGAGAGAGTATACAATGTGAATAGGTCGAATTGGGCTCAAACATGGTGATATATCGTTTTTGTCCGAGAATGAGCGAGGTCAATCGAGACATACGGAGAGAGAGAGAGAGATTGAGTGAGCGTGGCCCACCATGAGGTCGAAAGAGTGGTGGCGGCTTGGATGGACTGACCTAGATAGACAATCTGCGTGAGAGAGTATAGAGTGTGTCGATCGAGGCCCGAACAGGGAGATATATCATTTGTGTGTGAAAGAAAACAAGGTTAAACGAGACTCAGATAAAGAGAGCGAGATTGAGCGAGTGTGGCCCGCCGTGCGGAAGAAAGAGTGAGACAGTCTCGAGGGAGTGACCTAGATATACAA